>NW_028281528.1:50000-62500 GCF_059751285.1 Brachycentrus maculatus | reverse complement strand
AAAATGCTTTATCTGGTACTTTCCAACATGTCCAATGTCCTCTATAATACTATCCAGATCAACATCTGCCGGCTTCATCTTAGTTCAAATATAATAACACTATAAAATTATAACAAACACAAAACTGTCTCACTCAATTATCATGTAAACAATAAACCAAAACGGTAAATTATATTAAGTGTATTGAAGTTTTTAAATGTGTCAATATAAAATTACGCAAAGATTTCTGCAGTTATCTCAAAACTTTACGACATATTTATTTATATATTTTAATGTTTTTTAAATTTTAGCGTCACTGTCTTATTTTTGTATTATTATTTAATTCGTATTATGTTCACTGCATTACTTTTTCATTGATACTGTTAGATTGAGTGCTGGATGAGCAGTGGCTGTAATCACGACTGGACACATACTAAAGTCACTAAAGAAACAATAACAAATTACTTCAAGACCTAAAGAATCAATGACTTGGATGATAGATAAGAAGAAGGTAAGAATTATAAAACAGAACACGCACCTACGCCTCACGGTCAAGATCACGATTGGACAAAATTGCTACCGGACTGAATAATAAATTATTTTCAATCAAACGTGAATAAATTATGATAGTTTTGTAATCTGCAATTAATTGTATTGTTATACACGAGTAATAACCGATACAGGCTGGTACATTTTTTCCTCTATCGACAGGTAAAGGACATATGTTTTTAGACGTTTAATCACCGTTAAACAATTATAATATTACAATTTATATTTGAAGCAATAACTTTGAGAATTTTCATTTTAAAATTAAAATAAAACTTTGTAATAGATTTATATTATCCACTGACACTTCGTGATGGAATTGCATTTTTAATTTATTATTAGATTAAAACCAATATTTTTAGCTTTTCCACTTTGGCCAGTCTGATGATGTCGGTAACGACGAAACCCGGTCGCTGGTCAAATAAAAAAAGTGGAAAAGCTAAAAATATTGGTTTTAATCTAATAATAAAATAAAACTTTGTTTTAAAATCACTATAAATGATTTTAAAACTATGTTTAATTTTAATTATAATCTTGTTTGTTCAATATATCTAGAAGTTTAAGGAGTTAATTAGTGTGATTATCAATCATGGATAGAATTGGTGAATATTTCACGCGTGTAAAAAGAACACTTAAACCTCCTCCTTAAGTTTTTCCCTCTACCTCCCTAAACTCCCTTTTTCCTTTGCCCTCCTTGTTATCATCTTTTGTAATTTATGTTTTTTTAAATGTTTAATTGTAATTTATGTTTTTTTAAATGTTCAAGTACTACATATCTACTCTCCGATTGCAAAGAGCTAATATATGGTATCAGACGTTTTGATCAATATCACTAGTCTGTTTTCGGTTGGTTGGAAGATATTGCTTTTTAACAATAAGTCCGCCATTGTACTTATTTCTATTCTGTAAATGAAGTTTGAATAAATAAATAAACCAGCCTATGACGGTTATTAGTCCTGTAAATGCCCAGACTTCCATATTCTCCTTCATCTAAATTAAGATGTCAAAAAATAATGTAAAAAATAACTACTAATTAGAGGTAATCCAGATTGGTGAATAAATATTTGATAACACTCAAATATCTATATATACTGTTCAAATTTAAAACAAAGTGCTTGAATCACTAGAATTTCACTAGAGACATCTATGATGAGATGAAAAAAGCTCTTTATTGAGCAGAAACTTTTTCATTTGTATGTGAGGTCCGAATCCTGCATTATTATCACACACATGAGAAGCACTAGAAAATATACTTTTGGTTTCATTATTTAAGCTTAAAATTTGACCAGTATTTACAACATTTTGAGTATATTCAAATACAAATCTGGATTATCCCTTATTAGGAATTATTTTGTATTTTTTTCTTTATTTTTTGATCACACTCAAAATGTTGTTAATACATGGTATATACTTAGTACTGTTTATTTTAAAGATAATTTGAAATAATACAGTTGTTTAACTTAAAAAAATATAATAAATTGTAGATAATATAAAATATGACATTCTTTAGAAATAAAGGAAAAAATATATCTATCTCGGAAGAATGTTATCAGCCAATCAATTTTCATCGTTAAGAAGGTTAATTGATTAATCTTAAACAAAGAGTTTCACTATCTGATAATTTGTGAAGAATTTTGATATATATTCCTGTAATCTGATAATACAATTTTGATTCTGATTTTTTGCTTCCTGATGTTAAAAGTCCATTGTCAATCTTAGTTTATAATAGTTATAAATACAGAGGAACCTCTCATAACGAATTATTTGCATAACGAGCAAAAAAAAGTGAAAAAGTTGCTGCCTTAACGAGCTGCTCCCCTAATTTTTTAGTCTGTCCAAATATTTACAAATCTCAGCAAATTAATAGCTGCCTCCGTAGTGCAGCTCGCTCGGTTACCGTACTGGAGGTCCCAGATTCGATACCCAGGAGGATGGGTGAAATAGATACAAGTGATTTTTCACTCTAATATTTATTTAGTATTACCCCGGACTGGTACCTGAAGTGGATGGCTGCTCACCTTTCCCTTAACGATCAAGATAATACTACTTTTATATGATGCAGTGCCCTATGCACCGTTGGTTGCGAATAAGGATTTGTAGATAATTGAAGAAGAAGATATATAAACATATTCATAAATCTTTATTCCAAAACTTGGAACCCTTTTTAAAACGAGATTTGTGAGATCAACTTTGTGAAATGAAAAGTTGATTTTTTTTTAAAAATTGAACACTTGAATATACCACTTTTAATTTTTACAAGTGCCAGTTTTAATTTTTACCAGATGATGAAAACATCTGTAAGTTTTCGAAACTAGTTGTATATATAAATAAAACTCATTAGTGGTAAATTCGAGATTTAATATCTTAATAGAACACTTTTTTCTGTCCGAAAACTTAAAATCAATATTAGTTCAACAATAAACAACGGAACAAGTTTTCCTAAATGGATTTGCACCAAAATACTCGTACCGATGTACTTATCAGATCATGGAGTAGGAAACTGTAGTTTAACAAGATTAACTAATCACCAGTACGGTGGTAAAGTCTTCCCACGCCCTAACTAACGTACGCCATAAGTACAATACGCTATTACTTACACTTGTTTCAACTTGGATAATTATGCATTGGTTAACCTTTCAGCCATTGTGGTTATTCCGAATCGCTACATGAAACTACTGTAATAGCGAAATATGCAATTAAAAAGTAGCACATTCTCTGAGGCATGGCCCCTTTTTAAATGTTTTTGCGTGAACTGCAATTAAAATATCGATTTTGTATTAAGCCTGGAATTTTAAAATATAAAAACTTCAATAAGAAATAAATTATTAGAACTTCAATGAGTAAGAAATTTCAATGTCGATTAGACAATTGTAGTTTAGCATTCAGAAATTAGTTCATTAAGAAATTGTAAAAATAAATTAAACGAAGTCGTTTCCAATTTAAATCTTTCCTTTTCAAAAATTGGTCATATCTACACTGAATGAAGGACATCTTGTGATAACGTCTCATCACATACACAAGTAGAGTTTTGAAAAGTCTTATTTTTCTTATTGTTACCTACAAACCTTGGTTATCGGCTATTAAAAATCGTTTAAACAATCGAACGCTGTGACAAAAATTATTTGTTATTTTTTTTTCTTGAATGTTTTTCTCAAATACTTTAAGGCATATTTTATAAACTTTATAAAATAAAACAACTTTGTTGTTAACCACTTTTTATTGGTCCATTTTTCTACAACCTGTTTCGACAAGAACCTTGTCATCATCAGGGTTTAACATGCACAAATTCTAGAATTTTTTACATTTATACATTTTTAAACCTTGGTCGATTGGTCGAAACCGGTTGGAGAAAAAATGTACCAACAAAAAAGTGGTGTAAAACAGAGTTGTTTTATTTTATAAAATTTATTTGTAGTCTTTGTGGGAAACACATTATCAAACATTCATACCGATTCTAACGAATCAGTGTCATAAATAATGGTGTGTAGGTTTTTATAAAGCGTGGGTTAATGACTATTTATGGGAATTAAACCATAAGTTTTATGCAGAGTTCGACAATTATTTATTTTTTTCACTTCCCAATTAAAATGATTTTAATTTTATCTTTTTATTTTTTTTTTCAATTTTAATTAAGTTATCTTATTTATTTATGTAGTAATAATGTTCAACTACGTTATACTTCTGTTTCGGAATTCATACAAACACAAAATTGCAAAATTAATGATCCATTTTTTTTAAATAACTAAATAAATAACTACATAAATAACTACATAAAAAAATATGTTTGAACATCTTTATTTTGACCTTTTTTAATTTTTTTTTACAATTTTCAATTTTAATTAAGTTATCTCATTTATTTATGTATTAATATTGTTCAACTACGTTGTACTTCTGTTTCGGAATTCATACAAACACGGATATATATTTATATATATATATATATATATATATATATATATATATATATATATATATATATATATATATATATATATATATATATATATATATATATATATATATATATATATATATATATATATATATATATATATATATATATATATATATATATATATATTTATATATACATATATACGGGTAAGACTATTTATATCATATAGGGTGGCGCAAAATTAATCCTCCATTTTTTTAAAAATAACTGTTTACTACATAAAAAAAAATATGTTTGAACATCTTTATATTGACCTTTTTTGTTTTTTTTTACAATTTTACTCTGTTAAATGGAAAAGGTGATATCCGTCAAGTGGCTGCCGCCAGTGTTAATACATATTTGTGCCTGTTTTATCAATTAATCTGTAGTATTGACGTTCGGCGTCGTTTGCAAAAAATTGATATCTTTCAATAGGGTGATTAATTTTGTGGCACCCTGTACATTTATTTCATTATCTTTTTTCACACTTTATCGTGGGGTTATATTATTTATAGCGGAGTGTGTTAAATTTAATCGAAATTAATTCATATATGTCACGACAAGCATCAATTCATATTTTTAAATTGTAACATGTCGTGAATTAATAAACAACTTGTAAAATTATCAAAACAACCATCACACCGCTTCTCTGTAGGGGTAGGCAGAGAGAATAGAGCGCCACACCAATCTGTCTTTGCAAACAATCTCCGCCTCTTCTACATTCATGCGTCTCCTCATACGTGTCCGCCGATTATTTAGACTCCTGACCTGACTACTTTCAAGTATTTGAAATACTCGATCATGCCAAGTCAAATACCGTATCATGCGGTTGAAAATGATGCGGAATGCATCGAAACACGTGTCACAATATATTACTATATGTGTCACTATATTAGTACATATTTTTCAAGTAAAACTGAAATTAAAAATGGATAGATATTGTAACAAAGTGACTACTGAATCCATTAATGAAATCCACATTCTTTTCTTCTCTATTGTGATGGCAATATGTAACATTAAATATGGTGTAACACCATATACATATATCATGTTACATTGTATTGACATCTCAATATAGGTGGAAAATAATATGGTTTCCATCAATTGATTCGGGGCGTGCGTTCCATATAGGCAGAGAAGCAGTGCCTATCCTTACTTTCCACGTGACATATAAAAACGTAACCAGTACCTAGCCTACCTTACTAAGTAGTACCAGCTTACCTTACTACCTACCTCTACTGTCTACCCTAGTAAGTAAGCTAGGTATTAGCTAATCTTACTATCTACTTCTACTACCCTGATTAATTCTCTGCACGCTACTAATTTCGTTTCATTTGACATTTAATAAACATCAATTATTGGTGTTTATTTGATACAATATCAAATGAAACAAAATATGTAGCATATATGTTAATGTGTTTGAAGTTTCGCGATATTTATAATTTATTATTTGGAGAAATAAAGTGACATTGTTTTTTGATCCATTCATATTTTTATTAAAAACCAACTAGTTTCGACAACAACTTGTTACCCTCTTCAGGGTTTGTTTTATAAATCAGAGGTAAAATAAATATGAACATGAATAAAATAAAATAAATATGAATAAAAATAAATCAGCGGTTAAATAAATATGAACGGACAGTACTGTTTGTTTTATGAAAATAGTATGGTTTTTAGTAAAAATGTGAGTGGATAAAAAAAAACAGAGTCATTTTATTTCTTTAAATAATATATTATAACGATCAAAAATATTCAAAATATATTTATAATTATTTTAAAAGTGGGGCACGATTAACTTAATAGAATATAGGTTTATTAGGTTTATTCTCATACTTATATCAAATACTCTCTTTATTATCTCTCTACATTATCTTATTTTTTTACTTTCATTTAATTTAATTTACAATATCTTTGTTTGTAGTGGAGTGTGTTCAACTTAGATAAAAATAATTTTTATTTATCACGATTGGTAAACATTAAACGTCGATCTTATAAAAACAAAGTATTTTTTTATGTCAAATACTTCATTTTAAAATCAATTTGATTCACTGTTATCTTTTAATAAAATATATTTTTAGTCCTAATTTTATAAATAATATTTTGTTTATAATTGTATAACATACATACATACGGTGTAAAAATTTGTGTACGTATATATTTTTTTATTTAATATTGATATTTTTTATTGTTTCATTCATTTGCTAGACATTTATACTTTTAACAATTTTAAAATTAGTTACGCTGTTCTCTCCAATAAAGAGATTATGCTCTTGTGCTAACATATTAACCTTATTAACCTCCCCTAACAAACTTGTTTATAAAATAATTTGTAAATATCTTAAAATTAATTGTATAAATTTGTAAAGGTGTATGATAACTTACTAAAATAACTCACTAAACAAACTAACATTACTAATAAAACTAACCCCACTAACAGGAATACTAACACTTATAAGTCAAATGTAAAAAGTGTAAATAAAGAATAACTCGACACTGGCTATAACACCCAAGAAGGGTGAAAAGCCATCAAAAAGAAGAAGAAGAAGAAGCTCTTATGCTTGGAGAGGGACTTACACTCATTGTTAATTGTTTATACTTTTGAGGGATTCAATAGTTATTTTTATTACATTTTAGTTTTGTGTTTTATTGAAGTAATTATATTTTAGAATTCAATATACTCATTTTTTTTCAAGTAAACAGCGCTTTACAAATTATCCATTCTTATACTTCTTCTTCTTCTTTAAATGAATAAAGGCCTATTCCAATTTTCCCAAACTTCTCTAATTTGGAGTTTTTCTATCCGCTTTCTGCCAGCGACGAGGGCTTTTTCATAGGCCAATGTTTCATGCCAGTAAAAATTATAACCATGTACCTACATCTCATAAAATAATCTTAATTTCTTCAGTAACTTTAGCAGTTTTTTATTACCTTTCTAGAAACGAACGTGCTTAACTTTACTCACACATGAATTAGTCATATATCAAATAATACTGTCAAAAATTGAGTAAAATATCGTTATTTTAAAATCAGCTGTCAGCGGTTTATTAGCATATTTCTTATTTATTTCCTTTTACTCAAATAAAACCTAAATATATCATACTTATTCATAAATTTTTCCGAAATGTTGGCTTTTATCTTGTCAGTTGTTATTACTGCATAAGACATAATTTTGAAAGTGTGGAGAAATTGAGAATGCACCATCGTACAAAACGCTATAACGAATCATAAATGCAAATTGTAAATCTGGGTTTGTTAAGCCAACATTGGACACAATTATTTACGGATGCATAATACAATACTAGCCATACTATTCTGATTTATAAAAAAAAACTAGTTTTTGAGCACAGTGTATCTTTGTTTGTCAGTTATGTAATATTTTTGTCACACTTGGCTATTATGCCATAGTATAAGAATACATGATGTCTGTTTTCTTAGATTTAAGGGGGAACTCGCAAACATCTAATTCAGAAAGCGAACGTCTAAGTGGTCGAATTCCAACTGCATTCAGGGTACTTTAATCCTTCTTTTGATAATTCCATGCTTCACTTCAATACATCGATCTCTCGATCAACTTTGTCTAATTATTCAACAAGAATCTTATTTTTTTTAAATCCGGTATCAAATTCTGTCAGCAGTAGTGAGCGGACGTATAGTATAATGATAGTTACAGATAGTGATAGCTTATTGCCGTATTAATTACCGTCTACATTCTAACCCGCGGAAGCCCGGACGGACGACGCGAATTCGTGCCCAATATGGAGCCAATTTTTAATAATATAAGAAACGAAATCAACAAAATTACCACAGTGATAGACTCGAAAATTAAAAATATTCTGGAACAAAATTTAAAGGCGCTAGAAGAGCAAATCAATATAGAAAAAAATTAATACCAAAAACAAATCATTAATCTACAAGAAAAAATATTAAACATAACGAAACCTTCACAAAAAACATCGAAGAATACTTAAACAACAGCAAGAGGACGTACTCACAAGTACTCACAACAAATAATAAAATACCTGTACCCCAACAAAAACATGCCATTATATTAACCGGAAAAAATGACATAATTTGTCAAGAAATCAAAGATAAAATAAAAAAAAAAAAAACATTAAAATACCAAAACTAAAAATAGGCATCGACAGTATAAAAAAATCGGAGCAAATAAACTGATTATCAACTGCACTAAAAAAGAGGACACAAAAATACTAGTTGAAGAAATCAATAATATACTAGGAAAAGACGAAAATGCAGAAGAAATGCAGAAATCTTGGAGTGTCCATTTATTGATTAAAATAAATTTGTACACCTCATTCATTTAGTAATATGTTTGAGTAAATTTTGACTCGTAAATATTTAATATCTGTATAAATGTGACACACATTATATAATTATCATGGTAATTAAGAGAATGTTTCAGATTACAGCAATGGACTAAAATAATTGTCTCAATTTCGTACACGAGCACACTTTTTGAGATAATAGGAAATAATAATATCATTACAAACCACTATGGATGGATAATCATCATTATTGCACACTTTGAACTAATTTAGGGTCATTGATTGTGCATTATTCTTTGACATCTCAACATTAACGAAGAAGAATATGGAAGTCTTGGCATTTAAAGGCTTAAGACAGTCATAAAATTCGTTTTATTTATTTATTTATTGGTGCATACGCCTGTAAGGCGTTTACGTGTAGAATTAAGTACAGCAATATAGTTGAAAGTAAGTGAAATAGTAGAGTCGAAGGGAGAGAATATAAGTCAAAGAGACGCATACGGCTCCCGAGCCACACTTTGCCGACCTATGATATAGATCAGTGATCGGCAACTTAAGATTTTCACATAAAATTATTTACTCATTGAAAATGGAAAAAAAAATTATGTAAGATGAAAAAGTAATAATGTTTTTTTGTCAATTAATAATTTCATGTAAATTATTGAATGCCAAAGTTTACACTATTATTGTCGACTACAGTCCCTTACTTTAAAAAAAAATATTAATAAGTGACATTGTTTTTACAACATTTTACCCACTTATCAAATGAATTTTTAAAATTATTTTTTCATACCCAGTCTTTATCAAAGGTCGACAAAGTTTGTTTGTGTATTATGAATATGATATAGTGTATATGAAAATATACGAGTACAAAGAGGCTATAAACTATTCGCAATTCGAAGACAGTTTATGACTCCTTGAACATACATTATACACTTTAAAGCTTTTTATAACGTAATAATCTCTAAGTTAAGACCGAAGTTACCTTGGAAATAAATTGGTTTAAAAATTGCATGGAGATTCGCATTGTGTGGAAGATTGCACTGGGTACAATTTCTATAAAGTGCATTTTGCGTGGAAATGGTTCAATTTACCCGACGCACTGCGACTCGAATCACGATCGCTCGGGGACATCACGATAATACCTACTGCGTCTGCGCTGTATTGTCATGCAGTGGTCCACAACCTTTGGTCTAAGAACCCTTTTATTTATGACCTTAACTAAAAAATATCGTGAGTAAAATCAATTCGATATTCTAACAAAAAATAATCTTCTGATTTCTTTTACACCAGATAATTTTGTATCTGCATTTATTGTACATACACATTATTTTATTTTCGCTATCGTTATTCTTTGTATCTAAATCAAAGCCAATGTTAAAAAATGATATAAGAAAAACACAAATAGTTAAACAATGTAAAAAGCCGGAAAAACTCACCTTTCTTTTTCAATTCTTAGTGTAGGCCTTGTGGCTTGTTTTTAAGAGGTTTTAGGCTCCTGTTATGTCGATTCCTAGCTGTCAATCCGTCTGTTCGGTGATCTGCCCGGGAATCGTCTACATTGGGGTTGGCCGTGCAATACAATTTGGAAGAATCTGAATGGTTTTATTCTCCTCACCAACAATTACGAATTGAGATTCGTTATTCCACAATATAGTATTTTTTGACATCTTTTGCAAAAACATTAGTAGCTAATTAAAAATCTTCCCTTACAGTGTAGTGATTAGCGCGTTTGCTCAACATGAACATCCTTACTTCTAGCAAAGATACACAAGTGCTACTTAGTAGCAATTGCTTAGTAATAGATGATTTTGTTCCAGTTATGAGCATGTGTATCTAGACTTTTACAAGCACATCTGATTATTTATTCATTTTGACAACATTTTGAGGGTGTCTAAATACTTGTTCACAAATCTGTCTATTTAGTTGCGTACAAATAAAAGGGTCTCTATAAATTAAAAGCTTTCTCAATCCAACACAGATAGCTGTTGTGAACTCAAATGTACTGCGTCGTGTGATCAATCAATAAGTTCCGAATTTTTGAGTAGTGTGGTTATCAATTATGGGTTGAGTGGTAAATTTTGCACGTGTGTAAAGTGATCAGAACGTTGCACGTGATAAAGCCCTATAAATACTCAGATATCCATATTCTTCTTTATCTATGTTGAGAAGTCAAAATTTATTCAAAACGTATCCTTTTTTTTTAAATATTATTGTGGCCCGATTACCAAAGTTTATTGACTACTGAATTTATTTATATACCTTCCTATTTAGATACGTAAAAGAGTATTTATTGTATTTTGTATTTTATGTGAATCCCAAACACATTGCTAAGATCTCGCTGCCTCAGGCAGTACATTTAATGATATATTTATGTACATCGCAGATCGAATTGGCGCTATTATAGGCACTGCATGCAAAAATCTTCTTCGCATGGATACTTTCACGAAACGAGATAATGTGACCGGCGTAAATGATCGATTACTATTTGCTTTTTATTCGTTAAAAAATGTGTATACTTTTTATTCGTTAAAAAATATGTGTACACTATTTTAAGTGTTCTGTCTTGTTCAATTTAAATTCTAACACAGATTTTTTTATTCTGAAGGATTAGCACCATGTTATGCGATTATTTTTATAAAAGCTTATTTATTTAACATTTTTGTGGAGTGAACGTTAGATTTCCATTTCGTTTCTTGCGGATTTAAATGCGCAACAACATTGCATTAAGGTTGTGCTCGCAAACATACAATGCAGTATGCGACCGGCAGCGCTAGGAGCTACATGTGTGCGCATAGTTGAATTAACTAACTAACTAACTAATTAACTAACCATTACGCCGCGTAGGCGGAGAGAATAGAATGCCACACCACTCTGTCTTTGCAAACATTCTTCGCCTCTTCCACGTTTATGCATCTCCTCATACATACCCGCCGATTATTACTAGAGAATGTTTTTTTATAAATAATGACATTAATTGATTAGGCAGTTACTTTGTTGCAATATTTATCCATTTTCAATGTCAATTTCAATTGGTAACTACCACTATTTCTTAATATCTATTGTAACATGTGATTTGACGCATAACGCATCATTTACAATGATTTTAAGTCCCAGCGATCAATGCCCCGCAACTTAATTTTTTTTAAACCCAGGTAACATTTAATCTAAATGATTTTTTTTCTTTAAACACCGTTTTAGTATTGAATATACTTATAAGTATTTCTTTGCAATAAATACATGGCTTTGAAAAATAAATATAAGTTTGTTGAAAGGCGTAAAAAATATGTTAAAAAAAAGAGACCAATAAATCCAATATATATTCTTTAAAAAAATATGTTGGGCGTGAGGAGACGTGTGGCCCCTCGCGCAACCGGTGGCTTATTGAATTCTATGTTTGCAAGTTAGGTCTTAAGAAATACATAGTGGTGTTTACAGAGAAAAATTGAGATTTACAATCATTATTTTTTCCATAGTTTATTAATATCTATAGACATCAAGATTCTCGTTTAAAATATTTATTATAATGTTGTTTGTATACCAAGATCTAATGTGTATCATAAAAAAAGTAATAAACTCATATTTAAAAATATAATAATAAAACCCTTACCGCACCCCAATGGTGCATAGGGCACTACTTCATATAAACGCAGTGTTATCTCGATCGTTTAAACATGAAGGAAAGGTGATCAGCCCTCCACTTCAGGTACCAGTCCAGTGTAATATTGAATAAATATAAGAGTGAAAAAATCACTTAT
>NW_028281528.1:2500-47500 GCF_059751285.1 Brachycentrus maculatus | reverse complement strand
ACCTAGACTATATTCTTCTTCATCTATGTTAAGATATCAAAAATTTTAGAAATAACTACTTAGCAGAGAAAACTTAGATTTGAGAAAAATATTTGGACTCAATGGAAAAAATGTTGGAATATTAAAATATGAACTTATTTTGTAAAGCCTATCTATAAGATATTGTCCGGCGCCGTGGGTTGGGTAGACGCTCGACTGCAAAACTGGCGTTGCGGGTTCAATTTCCGCGAATTAAAAAAAATATGCATTTTAATTTAAAACATTTGTTTTTGGGTGATTAGATTAGTTGTTATTTGGGGTTGCTACGCAATGAATAATATAAATAACATTTAGGATTTTTCACTTGAGTATTTTAATGTTTTAGAATTTAATAAACCCTGATGATGACAAGTTTCTTGTCGAAATCGGTAGTTTAAATTGCATTAATAAAAAAGTGTTTAAAATAAAGTTGTTTAATTTTATAAAGTTTATAAAATGTGCCACAAAGTTTCTGCGGAAAACATTCAAGAAAACATAACACATTGTTTAGTGTAATACATTTTACTTCAGTAATTGAGCGATAGCGCTAATAAATATGTATTTTGCAAGAAAAAAAAACACATAAATATTTAATTACGATAATCTGTCTTTCTCTGTAACGCCGAATGCCGCTGGAAGATTGAAATATGTGAATAAATTATTCGGTGTCTCTTCACTCTCCATATTATTGTATTACGTAAGCGGGCTACAGTCCAGCGTGCAGATTTGACAAATGTTCACCTATTCTCCAAACGAAGTATTGTGCGGCCGGCCATAGGAAGTATTGTGATATCTGTGCTATTAACACAGTGTGTCAGAAGCGGCGAACGTTCGCCCATTAATCACCTCGTGGTTCGTCTCGAATTTCTTCTTTCTGTCATCCATGTGTTGCATAATATTACCATCGCTTCCCAAATGGAAACATAGTCGGAGCTAAACAAGCGTGAGATAGTGTCATCTCACGTTGTGTCAAGATCCACGCTTGATTTAAGCCGGAGGGATAAAATAAGAAATATTTTTTTGTATAATTTTTTGACATCTCATCGAAGATGAAGAAGAATATGGGCATTTACGGGGCCGACGACCGTCAAAGGCTGGTTTAAGTGATCACTTTACACACGTGTAGCGTTCACCAATTCTACCACACTACTCAAATTCTAAAAAAAGTATTTGGACACACTCAAAATGTTGTAAATAAATTATCTGGTCAAATTATAAGCTTAAATAATAAAAATGAAAATGGTATTTTCTGGCGTTTCTCATGTGTGTGATTATAATCTCACATACTAAAATAAGAGTTTCTGCTTAGTAAAAAGCTTCTTTACATCTCACCAATATATGTCTCTAGTGAAGTTCTAGTGATTCAAGAACAAGTTCTTAATTGGTTCATATATATAGAACTTCCAAGAATTGGAGTAGTGTGGTTATCAATAATGGGTAGAATTGGTGAATGTTACACGTGTGTAAAGTAATCACTTAAATCAGCCTATGACGGTTGTCAGCCCCGTAAATGCCCAGACTTCCATACTCTTCTTTATCTTTGATGAGATGTAAAAAAAATTAAAAGTTTTTATGTCTTAAAAATGATAGTGGATGCGTGTTAATAATAAATTAATAACGTTGATCCCTTTAAACATTACAATAGGTACGACAATACAATAGACACAATGAATTAAATATCTTATGTCAAGATTTGTCACCATGCTTAATTATTTGTCTTATTGGTCGTGTCATATTTTCTAAATAAGACACCACAAAATCTGATAGATCTTTACGTCTTATTGCCTCATCAATTTTTGTCAACAGAATATTTTCTTTTTATTTATTTTATTTATTTATTTATTTGAACTTTTTGTACAATATGTGTGTACATTGGCGGGCTTATTGCTATAAAGCAATATCTTCTAACCAACCAAAAAAAACAGACTAGTGTGAACGATCTAGGCTTGTACCTTTTGATGTCTGTTAGAAATTAGTGGGGAGATAATGCTTGAACAGGTTAAGACAAGGATAAGAAAAAAATAAAACAAAGAAACATAAGAGAGCATAATTACAAATTAAGAATTTAAACAGGGTAACATGAATAGAAAAACAAAATGACGATAGAGTAAGGAAGGCATGGGAAAAGGGAATCAGGTAAAAAGTTTAAGGAAGAGAGGAGGGGTCAGGAGAGGAGGAGATGGACAGTTGGGGTTCTAAGGTAAGATAATGATGTTTCAGGCGTTTTTTGAAGGTTAAAATAGAAGGTGCATTTTTTACGTGTAGAGGTAGTTCATTCCAGAGTCTAGCCGCTTTTGTACATTCTGTTTCCAATTTAAATCTTTCCCTTTAAAAAATTGGACATACCTACACTAAATGAGGGATATCTTGTGATGACGTCTCATCACATTCACAAGTAGAGTTTTGTGTCTAATTTTAAACGGGAGAGGTATGAAACACTTAAAGAAATAATCCGTAAACTTCTTAGCTAATAACCTAGTTATTCATTGTAGAAATTGAGTCATGACTATCAGAAAATAATAAAACTCTGAAAATATGGTCATTGAGGGAACTAAAATAAGTTATTATTTATTATAAGAAGGCACACAATTATCTTTAAGCTTGTAACACGCAAGTAGCAAATATGTTATTATTACTACAAATATGTTACAACTTTAAGCTTAAATAAATAAAATATCATGATTTGAAGCGTTTTTCATGTTTTTCATAAAATCCTGGATTTGGACCTCACGTTCAAATGGAAAGAGCCTCTGATTACTAAAAGCTTTCCTCAACCCACCATAGATAGCTAATGTGAGCTCGCGTATACTGTGTTACGAGTTTGATTCATATCTAACAGTTTCAAGGATTTGAGTAGTGTGGTTGTCGTTCATGGGTAGAATTTGTGAATGTTACACGTGCGTGAAGTGATCACTTATCCAAGCCTATGGTAGGTCGTAAGTTATGCAAATGTCCAGACTTCTATATTCTTCTTCATCTTTGTTAAATGTCATAAATAGATACATATGTCGAATTATGTCCATAAAATTAAAACACGTAACCATTGGTTTAAACCGAGGTTCCAGTACGGTAGCCAAATGCCCTTACCACTACACTACGGAGCCGACAAATTCTAATACTTGATGGAATTTACATTAATGTTTTTTACGGTTATTAGAAAAGTTTGAGAAGCTTTTCCTTCCACCGTATAAAGAAGGCCTACATTCTGGTGGAATTAAACTCAAAAATCTCACTTTAACAAAGAGGTCAAAAAGTTTAAAAGTCAAATAAATTTTTGCATCATCTTTCGTAATAGATATTTCGCCGCGTGCCAAATGATACATTGATCATTAATCGGTAGTTGCAAATACAAGTCCCTATAAGTCAATACTTTTTGTATAGTCCGTTCGATTCGGAAGACTAGTCATAACCATTTATTAGGAGTTTACGACTTAATCTGAATAAACTAGTACATAAAATTTGATTGACTTGTATCGTTATTTTCACGCCTATCCGTATCCAATTATTAAGTTAGGCAATTGTATCGTTAAAATTAAGAAATTTCTGAGATAGTAAAAAAATACTTCTTCTTCTTCATCTTGGTGTAGGCCTTGTGTCCTGTTTTTAGGAGGGATTAGCTTCCTGCGATGTCGAATCCCAGCTATCGACCTATCTCTTCTGTGGTCTGCCCGGGAGTCGTCTACCGTGGGGTTGGCCGTACAGTACGATGTGGGTGAGTCTGGATGGTTCCATTCTCCACCTGACGACATCTTCTCGCATATTCCTAATAACTAATTTGTGAAAAAATGCATTTTGTTTCAATTTTATTTTAATTTTGAGTTTGTCTAAAAAAAAGTTTTTTTTTGTTAAAATATAATCAAGGTTATTATTGGGTTATTAGAGACTAAAGGTTTATTTTTTAAGAAAATGTGTATTCCGGCTCTACTCGTACCACTTGATCTGTGCCGTCCATTCTTCGAAATTTTTATGTTTATTCTTGTGTATTCACAGAGAATCGTGATATTTTTCTCCTTATATTGGCAGGAATCACATATCTTGAATAAACAAAACAGGAAGTAAAAAAATCATACTCTTTATGATTTTTTTAATTTTCTACTTATTATCTTTGAAAATTTCGCGAAACAAAAAAAAAGTGCATTTATATCAATATTAACGGACTTATACGGGTCCTGGGCTATATTTTCCTCAAAATACTTATATTTATGTAACTTATTATAATTTAAAATTAAATGAATTTTAAATCATTTAAAACACATTAAGTATTTAATATTTTTGTTTCACGATGGAACATACTACATTTATTAGGCTTTCTTCGATCAAATATTACCACAACAAATCGATTACGTAATATTTCTTTAACGATTATTTCATTCCGGTGGATCCATAATGCCTTCTAATGATGGATCAGTTTACAAAAACTATTAAACATTCATTATCGTTGTTTTAATATTTAAATAACCTTAATTCCAACGGTAAAAAAAACTTTCTTTGTGATGTAATTATAGGAACAAAATAAATTTCATTTATATTAGTAATTTTTTACTCGCTAATTATGATATGATTAGTAAATATTTTGAAAAAATAATTTCAAAATTAATTAATTATTTTATAAAATGAGTGCACCAACATCGATCATAGCGTCATAGTATTTAATTCAATTAATGGCTTAGTGCAATATTTTTTAAAATTATTATGATAATTATGATTTATGGCAAAATTAAATAATCGTTATGGATAAAAATGTACTGGTGGTAGCAAAAAAAAGTTTTTTTTGACGACATCAAAATCTTTATAGATAAAAAATGTTGTTATTTACAGAGCTTACGACTTGTCATAAGCTGGTTAAGTGAACACTTAACACAATATAAAATAACATAGCGTAATGTCAAACATGTGAAATAATTGGAAAAACCCAGATTTGGAAACAGTCAAAATGTTGTAAATAAATAAGGTTTATTTAAGGGAACTATTCATTGTGGTAAATCTTTATAAAAGCAGATCAGGACCGCTTAGTATTCATGGTATGTATTTTCAAAAACGTATTTTTCAAAACTGCATAGATATTATATCCAGTTTTTAAATGATCATTTTCATAAATTCGCATGAACCATGTTTGCCAGAAAACTAAAACAATAAAATTCCGAAGCATTTTCTTGAGTATACAAATTCTATGTAAAAATATATTATCTGTTGAATATAATACTAACTAGTTATATCATTTCATCCGCCTCCGTAGTGTAATGGTCGGCACGCTCGAATACCGTTCTGGAGGTCCCGGGTTCGATTCCCAAGGAGGTAAAATAAATATAAGTGATTTTTTCACTGTAATATTTATTCAATAATGAAACATTTTAAAATTCAAAATTAAACCCTTTCATAACCATTTGCGTAAAATAATAACTATAATTAGTTTTAAATTCTTAAAAATCTATCACTTGTTATTATTTTTAGATAAACCATTCATAAGAAAACGTCACTGTATTTTTTTTTTAATTCTCAAAAGAGTATTGTAATTTTAACAAACGTGGTGATATTTTTTTTTGTTACAAAATAATAATTTTATCTGAACGAAGTTATCATTAATCTTTACTAATTAATTTTCATTAATTTACTACAGTGCTGGAGGTCCCGGGTTCGATTCCCAGGGGGGTTTAATAAATACAAGTGATTTTTTCACTCTAATATTTATTCAATATTACCCTGGACTGGTACCTGAAGCGGAGGGCTGATCACCTTTCCTTCATGTGTAAACGATCAAGTTTATATTACGCAGTGCCCTATGCACCATTGGGGTGCGGATAAGTACAGCACATATACATATACAGTGGAGACAAGAGCCGACACATTTAGAACCAAAAATCTACTCAGAACTTCGGAAATGCAACTCTTAAGAGCTCACAGAGCGGACGCTCAGAAACAAAATTGGAAACGAAGATATTAGGCGAACCTATGAGACCGAAGTGATTGTCGTACGATGGAGTGGTGAAAGAAGAAGATTTTGTAGGGACTATATCAAAAGGATATCCGCCTCCGTAGTGTAATGGTCAGCACGCTCAGCTACCGTTCTGGAGGTCCCGGGTTCGATTCCCAAGGAGGGTAAAATAAATATAAGTGATTTTTTCACTGTAATGTTTATTCAATATTACCCTGGACTGGTACCTGAAGCGGAGGGCTGATCACCTTTTCTTCATGTGTAAACGATCAAGATAACACTGCGTTTATATGACGCAGTGCCCTATGCACCATTGGGGTGCGGATAAGGGTTTAATTATTATTATTATTATATCAAAAGATGGATGAATCAAGGATCCCATACGATAACGAGAAAACGTGAGATCCTTCTCCTTCTTCCTGCTAAATCTATTATTTTATATCATACCCTTTTTTTTAAATCTCTTAATGTTTTTTAATAGTTTTATAACATAAATGTGGAATTGATTAGTTGGCTTTTTTTACGTAACTATTTTTTGTTCATGTAATGTAATGTTTATCATTGTTAATGTAACTATTGTTAATTATATCATTATATATATATAAGCTGTACAATTCCCGAATAAATAAAATAAATAAATACAAAATAAATAAACACCAGTTCACCGTCTTCCCGGAAGACCACCAAAGAGATGAAAGGGTAGCTGGGCGTCAACATCACAGGAGGAGTCACATTCTTGGGAAAAAATAACAGATTTTCAGATCTAATATATTATAAGAAAAATATAAAGATGGAGAAGTAAAGCTTGTTTGTCTGTGGGTATCTATAACGAAATTATAGGCACGACATTTCGCTCACTCCTTTCAACAACGTCATAAATAAATAAAAACTTTATTTTTCAGGAGAACGTTTTTAAAGTTAAAAAATATAATACAATGCATTTAAAATAAATATCAAGCCACTTATTGAACTTTTTACTGTGCAACAGATCTTTATAGGTAAAACCTAAAGGTTTATTCTCCATTTGAAAAATATTTAATATAATAAAAAAAAAATACCTTTTCTTCAAAATGCAAAAACAACACTTTTTGCCCTGAAGCGTGTAAATATTAAGTTAAAAATTTGCCTCTTTTGCTGGAATATAGTACATTTTCTGGGCATTCCGAAAACATACACAACTGAAAATTGTCGATTTTTTATTTACGACGTTCTTGAAAGGAGTGAGCGATTTGATAGACCATACTGTTATAAAAATTGAAAACACAATAAGTCTTCTGGACAATGATTAAAGAAAACAATTCGTTTTTTACCACTAGAGTTTTATTATAGACTACATGTTTCAGAAATTAAACTTCCATCATTCAGGTCTGTATAATAATTAAAATATAAAATATAAAATTGTCCTGTAATTGTAACATGTCTTACCACAAAGTTAATGCCAAAACAATAAATAAAATAAGTCTTCTGGAGTTTGAAAAACATCAGGAGACGTCGCATAACGTTTTATCTTCCATCAGTAATAGAAACATTTCACCACAATAGCCAACTTTGTCTTCCGAGATCATATCGAAACTTGTTCACGATTTCATTTACAAAATGTCCGCTAAAGATGTAGTCTCGATTATTTTCTTTCACTTTTTCTGTTCTATAAATACGGTTGCATGGCTGACCAAAGCTCGTGAAACTAAACAATCCAGAGGTCATCAAATAGCAACGACCAAGTGCTTTTTTACCCAACATTCTGATTGAATCGAGGAAGTCCGCCATTCTTGTGAGTTGAACGAGTTTTTAATAAATAAAGTTCAACGTGACAAACTGATTGATTGAATTTTAGAAAATTAAATGATGCAATAGTCTTCGTGGAAAAAATACAGATAACACAACGTACAGAAATTGCGAAAGGTACTAAATTTAATAATATGGATATATTCGTATTATATTAATATTGTAGGTTGGTTTCATACGCATCAGATCCCCCAGATTATAATTTTATTAAAATACCAATCTCTATTATTATACTTCATGTAAAAAACATACGTAAACCATAAAGCAATACCTCGAAAAGAACAAAAAAAAAATAGACGAAAATTGTTTGCAAAGACAGGTTGTTATGGGGTTTTATTATCTCTGCGTTAAAGTGGGGTGACGGTTAGTTAATAAATAAATAATAATAAAACCCTTATCCGCACCCCAATGGTGCATAGGGCACTGCGTCATATAAACGCAGAGTTATCTTGATCGTTTACACATGAAGGAAAGGTGATCAGGTACCAGTCCAGGGTAATATTGAATAAATATTTCAGTGAAAAAATCACTTATATTTATTTGACCCCCCTGGGAATTGAACCCGGGACCTCCAGAACGGTAGCCAAGCGTGCTGACCATTACACTACGGAGGCGGACGGTTAGTTAGCTAGTTAGTATTTTATTCGAATAACTTATTTGAACGTTTATACTGTACTTTTAATAATTAATTCAGCAATCATTTTGTGGTACATTTTAACAATCTACCCATTTTTTATTTAAGGCCCAATATGCGATAAAACGCAACGTAATTTTCTTTCAAGCCATGTAACATTTAAAGTAATTAAATTATTTGCTTAATACACGTTTTTGTATTGAAAAATAAGTATTTCTTATAAAAAATATATGGTTGTGAAAAGAAAAGAGTAATGGAAAGGTAAGGATTTTAAAAAAATAATAAAAATAGTTTTGTTTAATAGATATTCAAAAAAAATAGTGCGGAGACACGTATAGCTCCTCGCGCAGCTGGTCATCACAGACTTGTATGTTTGCGAGTAAACCCTTAGATTTAAAACAATTACTATACTGTAAGGATGATTTTATTGCACTATCACATGGAACGAACAGAAGATTTGTACAATTGACTGGAAACGTACTACGCGTTTGAAATATCGTTGACAAAAATGTTTAATTCCACACTGTAAAGAAATAATATCAATGTTTTTTTTGTTTTTAATGTGGTAGATACACTTCTTTCATCAATTACAATGACATTTTTTACAGACAAATTTAAAAAAAAACGACAGCAAAAAACATCAAAATGACATCGTCAAGATTCTTTGAAATTATTTTCATGGTCACAACATTAACAAGTGAAACAATGACGTGTCCAGTCACTAAGAATATGGATCAACCTTTTGAGATTCAAACAAGAAATTCAACTGGAACAGGAAAATGCTTGGATCTTACCTTTGGTCAGCTGCACGTAAGTTGAACTACAATATATACCGAATTCTAAACCCCTGCCTACATTTAAAATTATGCCTAACAAAATTAATAACAGTAAAACCTTCATTTTGAGACATCAACAACCCTTGATGTTGAGTAACCAGCGCATCGAAAGGGTCGAGAGTTTCAAGTACTTGGGAGTGTACGCGACTGAAAATGGCAGCCTTCAAAAGGAACTGGGAGTGCGATTAGGACTCGCTGGGTCCGCATTTAACAGTATGAAGGCTGTCTGGAGATCGGATTTATACTCAGTGAAAACCAAATGCCGCCTATACAATGCCTGCATTGCTCCTGTTCTCTTATACGGCTGCGAAACATGGCACCTTACAAGGGCCCAGAGCAGCCGTGTACTAAGCTTTGAGAATAGGTGTTTGCGGAGAATCTTAGGCGTGCGGTGGTTTGACTTTGTGAGGAATGAAGAGATAAGGCGTAGGACGCAGCAAATCTTGGTCACAACTGTCGTCAAGAAAAGGCGATTCAGTTGGCTTGGCCATGTACTCCGCATGCCTCCTAAGAGCCTTAATCAAGCTTGCCTCTTTTACAAGGCATCAGGTTCGCGCCGCCCAGGACCACCACTGCTGACAATTCGTCAGCAGTTCTCGTCAGAACTTCGGGACGCGGATCTGACTTGGGAGGATGCAAGGGAGCTGGCAGCCGACAGAAAAGCCTGGAGACAGTTTGTGGACTCCATATGCTCCACCTATGGAGCGGATATGGTTAATAATATAAAACCTTCATTTAACGTACTTCAGATATAACGGACAAAAAATCCGGTCCAATGTTAGTAAATTTAAAATGTTCTATTAATATTGTACGAGTGTCGAATTCAAGTGCCACCGCGTGTAAACAATTTTTAGAAGCCATGATAATCACAAATATAATTTTGTTCGTGTATTGATTTTTTTCTGTCCGCCTCCGTAGTGTAATGGTCAGCACGCTCGGCTACCGTTCTGAAGGTTCCGGATTCGATTCCCAAGGGGGGTAAAATAAATTTTAGTGATTTTTTCACTGTAATATTTATTCAAAATTACCATGGACTGGTACCTGAAGCGGAAGGCTGATCACCTTTCCTTCATGTATAAACGATCAAGATAACACTGCGTTTATATGACAGTGCCCTATGCACCATTTGGGTGCGGAAAAGGGTTTTATATATATATAAATATATATATATATATATATATATATATATATATATTTATATATGTATATATATATATATATATATATATATATATATATATATATATATATATATATATATATATATATATATATATATATATATTTATATATATATATATATATATATATATATATATATATATATATATATATATATATATATATATATATATATATATATATATTTGATTGATTTTTTTTAATTTGTATTTAAAGGCAGTATTCAAAATTTCAGAAAAATGTTTTTTGATGTATTTTAAATCTATTTTTATACAACGGACTTTCGGTTCAAACGGACACCCCCTCCCCCCAATTAGAACGTTATATCATGGGTAGAATGGTGAATGTTACACTATATAAAATGAGTATATAGTGTAACATATATATATAAAATGAGAAAATGAGTGAGTGAGAAATCACTTAACCATCCAATGACACGCCATAAGCCTCGAAATACCCAGCCTTCCATATTCTCCTTAATCTATGTTGAGATGTCAAAAAATGCCTTTTTTTACAGGATGGAGCGGAATGCTTTGAATATTATCAACAAGGACCTTGCAAATCAGGTGAAGTTATAGCATACAATTCGCTTTCCGGTTACGGAGAATGCATACCAGACATATGTATGAAAGAAAACCTAGAATCGTCTAAGTCAACCCTTGTCAAATCTGCTGACGGTACATCAAGAAAAACTACAGTGTATGCACCATTAAATGGAGATGGTGCGTGTCTGGAACTAGCGTCAAAAGGATGTGATAAAGAAAGTACTTCCATCTTCATGATAGATGCCGTTTCAAAATCTCCTAAATGTGTTGTGATTTTACAAGATAAAATTATTAACAATTCCGAGTTTGACCGAGAAGATGAAGAAGAACGTGATTTCACGACCGAATCTTAATAAAACCGATACAATTTTGATCATATTTTATTAAACACATTGTCATTCTTGTAGGCGCTACTTATTATTGTTAGGCGGCTGATATTTAAATAAAATTGGCATAAAAGCTTTAAACAGAAGTTTATTACCCAAAATCTAACACGAAATCAAAGTGTTTTTATTGTGAAACCAGCACTAAAATGGATAGCAATAAAGGTTAAAAAATATATAAAATAATATAAAATATTCTTATCCGATCACGTCTTCAGTAATCAAAAATTTATCTTCAGGTAATTGAAAATTTATTGTGCAAATGAAAGAAATAAGAGTTAAACTATTTTACAGTACAGATAAACATATTGTGTTGATTACATTATGATTTTATAATCTTATATTTATCTAATCTTACCCTGGACCGGTCCCTGAAGCGTTAGAGTGATCACCTTGCCTCCATGTAAGTAACGATCAAGATAACACTGCATCTATACAACGCAGTACCCTATGCACCATTGGGAGCGGATAGGGGTTAGAAGAAAAATAAGAAGAAGACTTCCCAGCCCTTCTTGATACCTCGTTAATCCTCATACGTTCCGACCGACAAATCTCCAACCTGTATCCTGTACCATCACATCTTAAACGTCTACAGCAATGAGCAAATGCTGAGAAGTTCCTGATTGGCCCACACTAGATTATCTCTCCTGTTCCCAACACAGATTAAAATAAAAACATATTAAATTAGCTAGAAGAAACAAACATCCACTAAATGATCTATATATATATATATATATATATATATATATATATATATATATATATATATATATATATATATATATATATATATATATATATATATATATATATATATATATATATATATATATATATATATCTATAAATAATAAATGCAATTCGCATCTAAAAACAAACAAAAAAACGCCTACAGCCGCTCTTGTTCTGCATGCCCAACAGTCCACGTTTCGCTTCCATACAGCAGTATGCTCTAGACCAGAGTTGACTTACTAATATGAAGAAATAATAAATCTACATAATGAGCATTCTGCATATTAATTTAGCCTTCGATGGATCTTCCGCCAAAGAGTGTGAGATATGGTGAAAGAGTTCATTCGCGGCTCTAAGTAGCTAGGAACAACGCAATAAAAGTGAATAATAATCGGCTCATAGGTGTGGATTGTAAAATGAAATCTGAAATACTAAATATCAGTAACGGCGGTGTCGCCGTTGGCAATACAATTATTACGAAACAAAGAGCAAGGCCAACCTTGTAACAAAGAAGTCATCCATTTCAACATTTCTCTCCATAATGTTATACATCTCGTGTTAACCTCTTGGGGTCTTGGCAAAATGCATCCGCATCAAAAACTTGGTAGGCCTGTCCTGTTTCCACATTTTTTTAGTATTTCTAACACTATTTTTACATTTTTTGACATCTCAGATTTGTATTATCAACTCATATAAGTATTTGGACATACTGAAAATATTACTAAAACTATTATTTTTTTTAGTGTTTTGCCGACGTTTCTTAGTGGAACTGTACTTTATATTTATTTCTTTTATTTCTTTTTTTATTTCTTTAACTAGCTTATATTACACTAATATAAACTATTATTTACATTATTTATATTAGTCCGCCTCCGTAGTGTAATGGTTAGCACGCTCGGCTACCGTTCTGGAGGTCCCGGGTTCGATTCCCAAGGGGGGTAAAATAAATATAAGTGATTTTTTCACTATAATATTTATTCAATATTACCATGGACTGGTACCTGAAGCGGAGGGCTGATCACCTTTCCTTCATGTGTAAACGATCAAGATAACACTGCGTTTATATGACACAGTGCCCTATGCACCATTGGGGTGCGGATAAGGGTTTTATTATTATTATTATTATATTATACATCTTCTTACGGTAAACGAAACACTATTTTTAAATTCTTTCAGACTCTTTTCATTCTTCATACATTCAGGTATCTAATCATACATTTTCAAACCCTTATACATTAAACAATTTTGTGACTCGGTTTTTTTTTCAACAATGGCAGTCTTTTGTTATTCTTATTTCTAGTAATATGTTAATGAAAATTTTGGTTAACACTATTTTATCCTTAAAATATTTGGGTAATTTATTGTTTAAAAATTTTCATATAAAAAGATCAGAATATTTAATTTTAGTCTATTTTTATAGATAACCAGTTAAGTTTTTCTCTCATTTTTCTATATTATTATATTTTTTCTTAAGTACCATTCTCATCGCTTATAAGAATGAAACAAGAAATAAATTAATATTTTCTTTTTTATTTTACTGAACCGCAACCGGGTTTCGTCGTTACCGACATCATAAGGCTCAACAAAATTCCTTATTATGTGCAAAACAAGGTATAAGTTTATAACGATGATTTATATTGAAAAAAATATATGGTAAAAATTTAAATTAAGGAATTTAAGGAATGTATTATTCTAATAATTACATCCTAATTACAACATATGACAAGAGTTGAAAGTAGGCTAATCTGATGATTTTTAATGTTATATTCTCAGTCGTATTTCAAATGAGATATCAATCAAATAAAAATGAAAAAAGCTGTTTTTTTATGTTTCTTATCTGTAAAAAATAGAAAGCTTCATTGATGCTGAAAGCGATTAGTATAGAACTGCCATATTAAGTGTGTAAAAAATATTAAACTTAGTTTAATATTTTTGTAATGATAAATTACAAATCTTTTTAGGATATGAATAGTCAACGACAGTTTATTTTACTGTGGACAGATATAATAGTCAAAACGTAAAGAAAGTCTTAATAATGCTGAGTTGTAAACCCTAAAATGCTCAGACCATCTCCCTTCATATAAAAAATAGACGCTATCCGACAGGCGTCGGCGTCGTGGCTTAGGTTGGTAGACGTTCGACTGCGGATCGATTCCCGTCAGTTGCAAAATGAATTCATGAAAGATATATTTTCTATTGGTCTGGGTGTTTGTGATGTCTTTTTCACATTTCCTTCCCTATACTTACTATCCTACCTGCAGACAAACCTTTTAAAGTAGGTGCTTTGCGTGTTACTCCTTTTTTTTAAATCTCGGTTAAAACACCCTTAAGTATGTATATAAATATCAAAATTAATACGCTTAAAAATGTTCTATGACCGGTGAGAAATTGGTTTAAAAACACTCTAACATTTTAGCAATTATTGCATAGTTATCAGGCGCTAAAATGAAATAATACTATGATCTCATGGATCTCTGGAGTCCTTGAACTTCAAAAACATAGTAAATGTAATTTTAGATACGTAAAAATAATTATAATGGCCATTATTTACATTGTTCACGTTTTATCAATATAGGTAAATCTATTTTACGGAATAACAGTAGATAATGGGATATTCAGAAGATATTCAACAAAGATTCCATTGAAATTGACGCGTTTTTAAAATAGTTATTGTTTAAGCAAGGTTAATTAGTACTGACGTGCGTAGTGGATATACAATTTCGTAATTTTTAATTACGCAATAAATACCCATAAGAATAAATACCCATAATTATAGTATCATGGTTTAATTTTTGTAAACTTTCGATTTCCTTGGGCAAACGAATCTCAAAGTATTCGGTGATAATTCAGAAAAAAAATTGCCGGGAAAATTGGCTTGATATTTTTAAAATCTAACAGCTTTAAATGAAAATTTAAAAAAAAAAACAGTATTGTAGGGATCTAGCTAATCGTTAAGAAGATGTTGAGCAAACGGACATTTTCCTTGTTTTATTTATATAGATATATTTATATATAGATATATTTATATATATATATATATATATATATATATATATATATATATATATATATATATATATATATATATATATATATATATATATATATATATATAAATTAATATATATATATATATAAATATATATTTATCTTTATGATTATATTGTGTTTATGTATGTACTTTTGTGTGTTTTTTTGTGCAAATAGGTGAGGTTTCATTTTTCTAAAATATGATCATGGTATTTTCGCAACATTTTGTTTGATTTTCCAAAAAAATATTTTAGCTTTACTGTGTCGTCCTATAATTATGGGAGACTTATCTCTTTGTTTAAGGTGACTTGAATTCTTTTTTAAATTCAATATTACCAAAAATGCAGAATAACTCCTGTATATAACATACCATATAAAACCATGTAATATAGTGTATTATGTAGTATATTTACAAAGAATATTAAAAAAAATAGTAAAAAATGTGACATGAAAAAATCACATGAGCTTTAGGCGCAAGTTCAAATTCCTACTCCAAGTTTTTTTTTTACATACTTGTTTATTTATATACTGATAATTATAAGAATAGTGTCGATAGCCTTGTGATTTTTATTTTTATTTATTATCTATTAAAAAACCCGTGATGATACCCTTTTGATAAAGGAGTTTATAATTAATTATGACCGCATATGATGGTTTAGAAAATATAGTTTAATTCGTGTTTTATGTTATGCCAAGGATTCTCTTCCTGGAACCGTCTTAATTAATATTCAAAACACGTGCTGCTATTTTTTTAAAAAGATGAATCACAACATTATCATAATACTATTAATAGCACCTACCACATACTACATATAATTAGATTTGTATTTAATAACCATTTCGATGTAGTCAGCCGTTTTGTATTCTCTTAATAAATGGTGTCATTAGAATAAGTCATTTTTTAAATTTATTCGGCAGTCGCTTTGTAGTAATTTATCCATTCAATTCAAATTTGAATTTAACATGATAAATACCACTTTTTCTTAAAATGTATAATGACACGTGTTTCGATGCATTTCGCATCATTTTGAAACAATGCATGTGAAGCTAAGTCTAAAGACTTGTGTCCTTAGGACGTTGAAGGATGAAGAGGGGGGGGGGGGGGTTTATCAGTAAGAAAATTTACAATAGGGGGGAGGCTTTAGTGATTATAATATTGTTTATTGTAGGGGTATTATTATTATTTACATTTTTATGAATTTCTATTGTTTAAAAATGTTGCGGTTTATGACTCTTTGTAAGTATTACTATTTTTTAGTGTTTCTTCGTTATTATTGTTATACATTACATTCATATTGTTAATTACTTACTACTCGTGTTAATTAAATTTTTTACCTACATAAGTTATTACTAAACACAGTTTTTTTTTCCTATGCACGGTTCAATTTATTTTTAAATTGAAACTTCTTTGGCGACGATTCCATAATCGATACCACGGACCAGGCATTGTGTAAGTAATATATATCATTGTATTTTTTTTTTTATTTACGTGTTTCTCGTTTTATCGATAAAATAGAATCGCAGACATAAATCTCATATATTAGTTATTTCCATAGTAATTATAAAATATTCCGAAAAATAATTTCCAAAAATTATAATCGTCAGTCAATGCAGATTATTTTTTGATTTGGAGTTTAATTAGAAGAACTCTATAAGTTATATTTAAAATATTAATAAAAAAAAAAACACTTTTTTAGGGTCAGAAGATAACGAAGTAAAGTTGTATAAGTATGTATTTATATATATATTTTTAAATATAAAACTATAAACCAAAATTAAACAAAATACTAAGGAGACAATGGTATGTGCATGTGAGGAGAATGGAACCATCCAGACTCCCCCACATTGTACTGTACAGCCAACCCCAACGTAGACGACTCCCGGACAGATCACCAAAGAGATGGAGGAGGCTAATCCCTCTTAAAAAAAGGCCACAAGGCCAAGACCAAGCAGAAGAAAAAGAAGAAAAAAATCGTGACAATTGTTTAGGCATTGTTTAGGCATAACCTAATACTGTACAGACCTTATTAGACCCTGAAAATCATTGTTTGATTTTAAATATAAATGGAGATTGTCCGTTATCCAACAGATTACCTTCGTTTTTAACTGTAAAAATAATCATCCGACCCTTGGAATCGAACCTACAAACTTGGTTTCGCAATCATTATTCTCCATTCTGTGGCAGTGATTGTCCTGGTAAAGTGTTATTTCATGGCTGAACCAGTTCACTACTCTACTGTGGGAAACCCACAAAGGTTATTGTGACGAAGATGGTGATGAAGAAGATCGTCTTTGCGACAAGCGGACAGTTTAGATGTATGTAAATCTCGCATTGCAAAATTGTCTCGGATAGACACCCGTTGCATTTAAAATATATAAATATATATACATATATATGTATATATATACTATATATATATATATATATATATATATATATATATATATATATATATATATATATATATATATATATATATAGGTATATAAATATATATATATATATATATATATATATATATATTTATATATACATATGTATATATATATATATATATATATATATATATATATATATATATATATATATATATATATTTATATACCTATATATATATATATATATATATATATATATATATATATATATATATATATATATATATTCAAACTCCTCACTCCGCACTCCTTTGAAGAACGTCATAAATCAAAAATCGTCAATTTTCAGTTGTGCATGTTTTCGAAATGCCCAAAAAATGTACTTTACACCAGCAAAAGCGGTATATTTTTAACATTATCCGCTACAGGTCAGAAAATGTTGTTTTTGAATTTTGAAGAAAAGGTATTGTTTAATTATTTTTTTAAATATATTAAATATTTTTCAAATGGAGAAAAAACATTCAGGTATTACCTAAATAGATCTGTTGCACAGTAAAAAGTTCAATAAGTGGCTTGATACTTATTTTTAAAACATTTCATTTTGTTTTGAAACATTAAAAACGATCTCCAGAAAAATCAAGTTTTTTTTATATATGACGTTGTTGAAAGGGGTGAGCGACATGTGCGCATATATTATAAAAATAAAATATTGTATATTATTCATATATTGTAAAAAAAATAATAACTTGTAAATATTTATAATAATATTCTCATTTGGATAAATATATCAGAGGTTCATTCAAAAATCTGATTTCAAAATTATTATAATCCAAATTTAACTAAAAATTCGACCATGAACTAATAAAATGTCTAATAGATGGCAAATCAATAAAAAGCAAATAAATGAAGCTATATAATCCGGTTTCCCAAACTCTAATGGATAAACGTTCCTTTTTAAACCGAAACGAGAGATTATGTAGAATGTAATTTCACATATTTCCACCTGGTTGATAGTTAACGTTGATATTAAACAATAGTTAAAATTTTGTTAGGTTTAACTGAGAGATTTCGTTGGGGAATATGTTTAGCTTTTGTCATCGTTTCGCAGTTAGTCTTTTATACTTATATTTAATGACCAAAGTAACAAAGATAGATTTACATGTAATTTAAGAGAGAAGCCTTACTATCGTGTTCAGGTGTCCTATACATTAATATTTCTCAATTTAAACGATCTTCGTAAAGGTGTATCAACTTGAGATAAAACATCTATCGTTCATATTAAAGAAGATAGAATTCCGTGCATTCCAGGGCTTATGACCTGGCATTTGGCTGACTTATGTGAAAACAGTGTAATCAATTTTAAGATTTTTAAGTAGAAATGTCTAGAAAATTAATTAAATTCTAAAAAATACTCTTTTAACTTTATTAAATTAATTTAAAAAAAAACACTTGTACAACATTCATCAATCTGACATTACAAGTGTGTCAAGTTTTCCACGGCCTTTCTTTGCTTCTATTTCCAAATATATTTCCCTCGTTAATTTTTTTAAACTGTTGCTTCTTCAGTCATTCGATTCACGCGCTCAAACCATCTCAACACATCTTTCTTAATTTTATCATTAACGCTTATTTCCTTATATCACCGTTCGAACATTTATCATTTACCCTTTTACCGCACATTCATTTCAAGATCGCATTTCGACTGCCTACTCCTGACCTGTCAAATAAAATAAAATAGATGTCAAAAACCCTTATTCTTGTTTTTTTTATTAAATATCTAAACGAGGGAGCTGCTAGAAAAAAAGTAATAAAATGTAATGATCTCCTGTGTAAAATGACCTCTTAATATTTTGATCGAGTGACCTGTGACCTATAATAATGAGAGATGACTATTTATTAGTTGTCGCACAAGATCAAGCTAATGAATAATGTATTAAACTATTGATATATACAAGGGACAGTCAAAAACTAATCTTTCCTATATTTTTTTAACTCAAATTTATTTATGGGATTCTCAATTTGAGTTGAAACATTTATCGTTTTTATTTAAAGGAGGTGGAAGTCTGGCATACCAGGGCTTACGACCTGCTTTTGGTGGTTATTTTATACAATTATGTAACGTTCACTATTCTGCCCATTATTAAACATTCATATTGCATTATTTTTTAAACTTATACGCAATGGTCCTAGATCCCTTTCACATTTGGGTAATAATTCAATAAATTTGGAAGTATCTCTGCAGGGATAGATAGAGAGGATAGAACGCCACACTCTTCTGTTCTCACAGATACTCCTAGTTTTCTTCACGTCCATAAATCTAGTCAAACACGTCTCTTGATTACGTAGATTTTTAACACAATTAGATTTTAGGTTCTGACTGATTTTTTGCCTTCCTCATTTTCTTCACATTTGCCATATTACATTCTTATTCATTCTCTCGTTATCCATTCGCTCCACATGACCATACTACGTTGAAGAACTTTTCTTAACCTTTTCAATTATCCCAAGTTAAGCCTAACCTAACAAAAGATTCTTCTACACATTTAACAAGAGTCTTCTTACTTACTTTTTAATTTGTTTTTTTTTTTTAATGTATACGCCTTAAACGTTAGTTTGTAATGTATATATTAATTATAGAGTAAATTGAAATTGAAAATTGAAATTGAAATTGAAATTGAAAGATATCTTGATAATATCAAAACTGTGAAAATGAACAAGGATTATACAAAAGTAACTGATTAATCGTCAAAAGTGTGGTTTTAAACCATGTAAATAACATTTGTTTTTTTTTGACGATTTAAAAGAAAAAATATAGGAGGCATCCGTTTTTGACTGACCCTCGTATATTTTAAAAATGTCGTATCTAACAAACATTGAAAAGACAGTTTTGTGGCCTAATACTAGAGGTTAACTGTACATCTGTTCAGGAAATTGAAAATAAATTTATACTAAAGAATTCATATTATGTTAATAACATGACCACATTTTTTATACATGCAATAAAGAAACGTGATAATTTACTTAATTAATAAAAAATCTAGCAATTTATACGCATTAAAAAATAATAAATCCTTCAGCGACGCATATTCAGAAGCAAATCACCAATCATTATTTTATTTTTTAACATTATAATTAATTTCCGGTGTTGGAGTTGGCAAAAGAAGGATTAAAGTAGACCACCTGTCGAAATTCGATCAATCAGATGATGTACGGCAAAATGATGTATGATAGATGTTCAAATGGTGAAATAAGGAAAGAATTTAAGGCTGAACCAATGGACATCTTCTTCTTTGCGTTGAGTATCACTTGTGAGAAGGTGTCCCTATTTTGGGCAGTCCGAAACTACTCCTTGACGTTCTGTACTCCTGTCCACTCGTGTGTCATATGGAGCCAAGAGATCCGCACTTTTCCCGACACCTCTTTGACCTTTGATAATACTTTTTTACTTAATTTTCTCCTCTGAGCACATGTCCTAAATAGGACACTTTCCGGGTTACTTTTTAGACATGGGTGATCGGATAAAAACAAACGATTTTAAAGGTTTTCGATCTTAAAGAGGATTTTTATTCTCTAAAATGAAGATATCGGCTAACGCAACAGAATCCTAAAAATCTAACTTTTAACTGCCAATAATTTCAAAGTAAAAATGGTTTACTCAATCATTGCAAATAAAAATAAGGAATAAGAAAATAATGTAAAGCAAATAATAAAAATAAGCACTATCGATAAAATTAAGAAAAGAGTGTTTACATGGTATGGACATGTGGAACAAATCTGTGATGAAAGAACAAATTTATAAGGCGAATGAAGTCGGAAAAGGCAGCAGAGGAGGACCGAGTAAAACTTAACATGATCAGGTATGTCAAATACGAGTCAGGAGTCGAAATAATTGACGGTGTGTTTTAGGGTGGAGATTGACCGGAGCATCTCGTCGTAACGTAACGTCGTAACATCGCTCGCGGCGAGTATCAGCGAGCATCCGAAACTATGGATGGAGCGCTCGGCTCGCTGTACTGACTACACGAATGCTCGCATCGTAACGTGTTACGTTACGACGAAATGGCTCTGGTCAGTCACCACCCTTAGAGGTGCATAAATTGGGAACAATATATTATATTGTTTGTTATGTATGCATATACATATATTTTGTTAAATAAAATTAAAAATTTAATTTGAATATTGAAAACAGGTGAAGAATGTTTGCAAAGACAGAGTGGTGTAACGTTCTATTCTCTCTGACTAACCCTGCGGGGAAGCAGCGTGATGGTTAGTTGGTTCAGTTAATAATTGTAATTTCAAATGACACAGTGACTGGACAAAACCAATGAAGAGAGAAAAATCCCTATGACTAGGCAAATTAATATTATCAGAGTCATATACCCATACTCATACAATATTGTGTAAAGTATACACTGCTAATTAATGTCGATCAGAATTAAGGTACAATCCATAGGTATTTTCGTACATTACTTATTCCTACATATTCTGCATATTTTAGTAAAATCGCTTGCTGTACATAATAATGATGATATTAAAAAAATTGTTTTAATATTTCTGAAAATTCATTCTGACACGAAAATGTTTGTTTTTATTGAGGATGCTTTTATGGAGACAAATTGACCAACATTCTTAATATCGTGAGAAACCATTGCATTTATGTTTCCTCCCTATTGTTCTGGAACACCTTCACATATTAACAACTGTTTAATTAATTATGTCATCTCTTGTGTGAGAATTTAAATTGTATAACTTTTTGCAACTGCTACTGCCTACTTGAATATTTATATATTCTCTAATTATATTAAAAATATATTGAACTTTTATTTGTATTTTTTTTGTTAAATTCTATAGTGACACTTGTTATCTTATCCGCACCCCAATGGTGCATAAGGCACTGCGTCATATAAACGCAGTGTTATGTTGATCGTTTACACATGAAGGAAAGGTGATCAGCCCTCCGCTTCAGGTACCAGTCCAGGGTAATATTGAATAAATATTAGAGTGAAAAAATCACTTGTATTTATCAAACCCCCCTGGGAATCGAACCCGGGACCTCCAGCACTGTAGTTAATTAATTAAAATTAATTAGTAAAGATTAATGATAACTTCGTTCAGATAAAATTATTTTTTTGTAACAAATAAAAATATCACCACGTTTGTTAAAATTACAATACTCTTTTGAGAATCAAAAAAAATATACAGTGACGTTTTCTTATGAATGGTTTATCTAAAAATAATAACAAGTGATAGATTTTTAAGAATTTAAAACTAATTATAGTTATTATTTTACGCAAATGGTTATGAAAGGGTTTAATTTTGAATTTTAAAATGTTTCATTATTGTTGTAGTACAATGATATTTAGGTGACACCTTAAGAGATTATTCATGTATTCAAAATACAAAAAAAAGGAGTTATTTTAGCAGGAGTAATAAAGTTTGTCGTTTTAGACAAGTTGATTGGATAAAATCCTAAAGGTCCAGAATAAATAACAAAGTATTCACCAAATTTCGAGAATACAAAAAAGGTTTTACGGATAATGAATAAACATAAATATGCAATGGATCTACATACATATTTGTATGGATATACGTACATATATGTACTATATATAGGTAATTAACATCATTAAGTAAACGTCAGTAGCACTAGCAATCTCTATATTGAGACTCTAATACAGGTCAATAAAGTGGCTGTAATATCGTGGTTTGAGAGAAAAAAAATCTGGAAGATAAAACACATGAATATCTAAAGCAAGGTAAAAAAATATAAGACGTGGGTTTAATGACGGCCTATCGCTACTTCTCCACCAGTAATCAGTCTCTCTGAAATCAACCCTTCTTTTATCATTGTCATTATTTTTTTGATTAAATAAAATTAATTTTATTGCAAGCAAACGATCAGGAAATCTTTAAGCATAAAATTGAATGTTTAGGATCTAGAATCGTCACGTATTTTCATACCGGGAAACTCATATGCAATACATCATTTTATAATAAGTTATATTTAACCGAATAAATTATACTCGCACGATTATAAATGAGTTTTATCTCAATGTATTAAATACTAAGCAAGCATTGAAGAATCATAATTCATTGAATCAAATAAAGGCTAGTAATCGATTTACGATAATGATAATATTTACTACCAAACAAGGAACTGGATAATTAAACATACTCAATGGTTTACTAAGATGTTCATTTCATATGAAGATAAATAAAATCCATGACACCAAGAAGTGTACAAGACGCCTTTCACGATCCGTTTGATTTTTCAGACAAAAACTATATATACTATTCCATTCAAACCCTTATTCGTACCCCAATGGTGCATAGGGCACTGCATCATATAAACGAGTGTTATCTTGATCGTTAACACATGAGGGAAAGGTGATCAGCCCTCCGCTCCAGTTACCAGTCCAGGGTAATATTGAATAAATATTAGAGTGAAAAAATCACTTATATTTATTTGTCCCCTCCGGGAATCGGACCTCTAGAACGGTAGCCAAGCGTGCTAACCATTACACCATGGAGGCGGTGTCCATATATACCATACTTTACAAATACATCTATATACTTTTTCTCGATAATCTATTCCATGCAGTAGTTTAGAAAAAAAGTCGAAATATAATACTAGCATTTTATATAGAAACACGACCAGTGCCTACTATGCCTTATCCTTACTCAATCCTACTACCTACCCTGAAAAAAAACTCTGCGCACGCCACTCAGCATAAGCTTAAGCCAAATAAGCAAACTGGTATCGTGTTTGGACACCTATAAGTTGTTATTATTAAAAATCTTAACACGCGTGATTAGTACAACAATTAACGAAATCACATACATCACGCTTTACTGAATGGCACACATGACGTCCACACTCAATTATTTATAATTTAACATAATTATTTAATGGTGTATTAATAAGGAAATCATAATTTACGACTGATGAATAACATTTTTGACAGGTTTTAGAAAAATGGCATACTAAAACATACAAAACAACTAAACATCGGATAACATACTACTTCAGAATAAGTTATTATCATTTTTCAGATATCGCTCACTCCTTTCAAGAACGTCATAAATCAAAAAACTTGATTTTTCAGGAGAACGTTTTCAAAGTTTAAAAATAAAACATAATGTATTAAAAATAAATATCAAGCCACTTATTGAACGTTTTACTGTGTAACAGATCTTTTTAGGTAAAACCTGAGGGTTTTTTCTCCATTTGAAAAATATTTAGTACATTAAAAAAATATTAACAACGCCTTTTCTTCAAAATGCAAAAACAACATTTTCTGCCCTATAGCGGGTAAATATTAAGTTTGAAATATGCCTCTTTTGCTGGGATATAGTACATTTTCTGGGCATTCCGAAAACATATGCAACTGAAAATTGACGATTTTTGATTTATGACGTTCTTGAAAGGAGTGAGCGACATGTTTATCTCGATTTCATATAACTTGATGTACAATAGAAACGCATACATATAATAAAATAAGTTTGTTAGCAATAATGATGCAAATACACAAATATGGGACATTGGATTTTTTTGTTCTATTATAGATGCGCATATAAATGTATGATTCAACTTACGCTATAAACTTTTTGTTTCAGGTAGGAAAATAGTGTTTGTATATGATTTTTTATATTTGTTTCAGGTAGGAAAATAGTGTTTGTAATGTTTTGTATATGAAACATCCTACAAAATGAACATATTTTCACACGCATGTATGGAATGCATCATCTATGTACCTACAATCTATGTACATTACATTATATTGCATGATAGTATGAGGCGAGTGTGATTGGTAATAGAATCAGAGGAAATCCGAGAAAAACTGGGCATGATAAAGCATTTCAAATACTTCAAAGTGGTCATCCCGGAGTCGGAATAATCTGCGAATATTATTTATTTATTTATTTATTTATTTATTTATTTATTTTCATAATACATAGATACATTCAATATACATATTTATTTCATATACACATTTATTATACGTATTACGGCTCTTTAGGCATGGCCTGTGTTGAGCCAAGGAAGAAATAATAATAATAATAATAATAATACTAACATGGTAATACAAGTTTATATATATATTTTTTAAATTTTTAATATACATATATTTTTTTTAATGATTAGATTATAAACATAACATACAGGAGATACAAAAATAATTTATGTTTTAAGGTTTTTTAGTGTGATAATTACACCTGGACTTTAATTAATTCACTTTCCACCTTGTCCCTTCCAATGTTAAGTAACCATCGACGGACACTGTTCTTAAAGACCTGATCACTCCTGGAAATCTTAATGGTTTCGGGCAGCAAATTAAATATTTTTGGAGCGAGGAATGAAAAATTTTTTTGGGCAAAACTTGTTTTAATGGCTGGCCCAATGTAGTTTTTATTTAATGCTGCCCGGGTTCGAATAGTTTGTTGCGTTCTAACCTTTTCCATTTTATTCCAGAAGTGAATCAGTACTTCCTTGACGAACAGTTGAGTATGAGTATATTTATTTAGAATATGTATGAGTAGATTTCAAAAATGTAAAATAACTCCTATGTGGAGATACCCTGATTTATGAACAAGTATTTGAACACACTCAAAATGTTGCGTGTAGAAAAAACTGTTTATTTTGAATTGAATTAAGCACAAATTATTTCACAAACTAATGTACAAAGGCAATATATGTTGTTACTATTAATTAAGGAAGCAAAACGTAAAAAAATTCTTGAATGAATGGAAATACTTGAATGTGGTCAGGTCAAGAGTCAAGATAATCGGCGGGTATGTATGAAGAGATGCACGAATGTGGAAGAGGCGAGGAATGTTTTCAGATACAGATTGGTGTGGCATTCTATTCTCTCTGCCTACACCCCTGCGAGGAAGCGGCGTGATGGTTAGTTTAGTAAGTATGGCCCGTAGATATGTGACTAATAGGTATCTGTTACTTTTTCGGTAAACCGATTGCGATAGTATTATTTTTTTCAGTTTATATTTTTGTCAATCTTTAGTTTTGACGTCGAATATTCAAATATATTCCAAACCCTTTTCGGCGCCAAATGGTGCATAAGGCACTGTATCGCATCGACGCAGCGTTATATTGATCCTTAATTACATGAAGGGATGATCAGTCCTACGCTTCAAATTGCAGCTAGGCTGATAAAATATAAACATCAGAGAGAAAAAATACTTATATTTGAATTGAAGAATATTATCGTGGGGAAGGCAACGAAGAAGATAATGGTATGCGCATATAAGGAGAATGGAACCGTCCAGACTCCCCCACATTGCATTGCACTGAAAACCCCAAGGTAGACGACTGCAGGTCAGATCACCGAAGAGATGGATTGATAGCTGGAAAACGACATCCCAGGAAGCTATTCCCCCTTAAAAATATTCCATAAAGCCTACACTAAAAAGGAGAAGACTTTAAAAAAAAACGGATAAATATTTTTTTAATGACTATACTAAAAACAGATCGAGTTCCCGGGTTCGATTCCCAGAGGGGGGTCTAATAAATAAAAGTGATTTTTTCACTCTGATATTTATTTAATATTACCCTGGACTGGTACCTGGAGCGGAGGGCTGATTATCTTTCCTTCGTGTGTTACCGATATAGATAACACTGCGTTTATATGATGCAGTGCTCTATGCACCATTGGGGTGCGGATAAGGGTTCGAATGAATGAATGAATGAATACTAAAACTTGGTACGAACTTTTTTTTTAGTTTTCAAAATCAATTAGACAAAACAAAGTTTTCGCTTACGTAATTACAATCTTTATTTATATAATTCGTCCAAATGATAAAATGTGGTATTGTAATGAGTATTTGAATGATATTTGAAAAAAAAATAAGTGAAAAGCTTGACATGAAGTGATTTCCGGGACCTTCTTTGTTTAAAAAAGCTCTTGGTATAAGGAAACAATTAAATATCAGGATTAACTGATCAAAACGTTTTTCTTTTTCTTCGTGTTCGCTTAACGTGGCCAACATTGTTTATATTTTCCATAGTAATAATTCTTCGAGATGATCATAGTTCACAACATTTGAAAAGATACATATCTTATTAGTACATAATATTATCAGCATGTAATCATAAATCTACATGTGAAGGCCATCTCGGCAGAAAAGTGCACACACATGACGTATCACGTATAATTATCCTTCTAATCAATTCAAAATTAATTTCCTGAACTATGACCTGGCGAATACCTTCAAGCATACGTTATTACGATTCGCTATATTTCTGACCAGTCTAAATATCAACAAATAAATATGAAACGCATGCGAGATGTCGAGGATCAGGCAAATAAATTATATGTATATACATATGTATATATATATATATATATATACATGTATAAATATAAATATATATATATATATATATATATATATATATATATATATATATATATATATATATATATATATATATATATATATAAACCATACATAAACATTGTTGTAATGAATGACTAGAATGTGTATAATATTTTGAGTGTGTCCAAATACATGTTCACCTAGGAGTAATTTTTACATTATTGTTTTGACATCTCAACAAAGATGGAGGTCTGGGCAAATCATCTTCAATTAGGAGTAGTTTTTACATTATTGTTTTGACATCTCAACAAAGATGGAGGTCTGGGCATTTACAGGGCTTACGACCGTCATAAGCTAAGTGATCATGTCTCTAGTGAAGTCCATTGAATTCAAGTACTGTGTTTCGTGTTTAATCTATGTATCTAGTGTGTTCCAAGAATTTGAAGAGGGTGGTTGTCAATCATGGGTAGATTGGCGAATGTTACACGTGTGTAAAGTGATCCGTCTATGACGGTCTTAAAGCCCTCTTAATGCCCAGACCTCCAAATTATTCTTGTATAATGTAAAATGTATTTAAATAGATACAGATGTAAAAGTCTTTTTATATGACATCCTTAGCATTGAAATATTAAAACTTGGTTTATTTCCATCATTGCAAAAAACAGCACAAAAAATAAAGGCATTTGACGTCTGACGTTTCAACGTTTCCGCATTTTTTTGAATCGTAAAGAACACAATATGATAAAATAAAATGTGCGTGGTAAAAAAACTAATTTAAACGCCGTACGAGGTTAAATCATAACACTGACCTTTGGTAACTGAGATCAGCTATGCGTTGTTGCTTGCTGAACTTTTAAGTACAAATACCTAGATTCAAGTAAAATAATTTTTTGCCGTAATTAAAGTAAGTACCAAACAATTTAAAATAATGGTGGAAAACGATGAAAACGTGATAGAATCCAAGCATTTTGAGATAACAGAAACATTAAGATATACGATTTATTATACCGTAAAGAGATAAATTTTGCCTAGAGTAAACAGCACATTAAATTTTATGCTTTTGAGTCTTTCACTTTAAAATTTACGTACTCAAATCTATTTCTTAACTTTTCTGATGCCTTATAGACACACACACGAATATCTTCACAATTGCATATGGTGGACCATACAGAATTTTCAGAATTGCAACCTGACAACCATGGATATAGTGATTATTGCCAAACTGGCTATTACAGTAAGGTCACTTCACATTAAGACGGCATGAATAATTGTAAACAAAAATAACAAAAACCCGAAATATGGTATAGACAGACTGATTTCCGCTTCTTTGACGTGCGACCAAAAACCGATAGTGAACGGATTAGTGCAAATGCATGGCTGACTTTAAACTATAGGCAATACCAAACGATAACGACGAAATGGATCGTATGCCCATAACATTAAAGAAGACATTTAGGACTGTGAGCAGGATCAATGATATATTGTCTGGAATGTTCTATTATATCTTTGAGTATATCTTTGATATCTCATCCGTAGGGTAAATAATCCAGTATCCGATATTATAACAATAGTATAGTCGGAGACTATGAGCACCAAAACAAAGAGACATTTGTAAAGCCTCATAATGGATCATTCTCATGATGTGTTATTATCGGCTAATAAATTATTATGAAAAATCACAAGACTATCGGTAACATTCTTATTGAAATCTGTAGAGAACTAAGGGAGATATGAAGTTTGAAACTTTAGATATTTAAATAAAACGAAAAACGGACACAGCTATACGTCATTAAACTTTACGTCACCGTGTGTATTATAAGGCGTATCCTTTTATGTATCTGCTTTATAGAGTTATAATAGTAGTAGTGTAGACTCGTTTCTGTGACGTCATTCGTTACCAACTTACGAAAACAACGTTTTTAAGAAGGCGAATTTTGCAAAAGAAAATTATGAATGAAAATATTGATTATATCGGCTGTTATAAACACAAAACGAGTCTTACACAATCCTTTGTAGGTTGAGTGTGTTAAATTAGATATTCCCCCCGAGTGATAATACCCTATTATAATTTATAATTATTTCCATATAAATTGTCTGTGCGACCACGATTACGGTATATGAAGTAGTAAGAGTTTAATTTAAACAAATTTATTTTTATTTAGTTAGACTTGTATTTCATTTGGCAGAATACGGCCATTACTTAATATCTCACAAATTTTATTCTGTTTTACTTTATTTTGAAGTCACGTGAGTTTAAACATGTTTTATGTAAATAAGTTTAAGAAGTTGCTCAATTTCTCACGATTGTATTATTTTTGATCTTAGATTAAATCCATTAAATTGATTCTGGCATATTAGTGAGTTATTTTTATGGACCAGCTAACCTATTTAAACAAGTTTGTCTTAGTAATTATCTAGCTTTCATTGAATTATTATTCCTTATTACCCAAAAAAAAAAACAATTACGTTAAAACATCCTTAATTAATTACTTCATTTATTGATTGCCTTTTTTGATCAATTTTATTACGATCATTAAAAAGAAGATGGAAAAACAAAATAATTAATTATTCGAGAAAATTTTACCTTTAAGCTTCCTTCTGTTAACGATATTTGATGTTCCTACTACAAATTACCGGAAATGTTTTAGATACAGGGAATAAAAAGCCTTCCAATATTTATAATTCACGAATATTTCTACACATTTGTGTCTATGGATTTAATAAAATTTTGATAGAGAAAATGAAACAATTTTCCTAAATGAACTAAAAGAATATTCGCGTTTTCAGAAATACACGAATAGTTCCATATTCGTGTATCATGCAAAGATTTTAACACAATTTAATAGAGAAAAAAATCCGTATGAACTGAAAGATCTTTCCAGTATTCAGAAATGAGCGAATATTTCTGTACATTTGTATATCATCTATGCATTTTAACACAATATAACACAGAGAAAAAAAAAACAATATTCGTAAATGAACTAAAAGTATCGTACTTGCTTAAGCATTCATACTGCAAAATTACTGTTGTTAAACGTACCCACTGCATAATTACTTACTGTTGTTCTTAATCGTACGTACTGCATAATTACTGTTGCTCTTAAATGTACATATTGCATAATTACTATTGTTCTTAAACGTACCTATTGCATAATTACTGTTGTTCTTAAACGTACCTATTGCATAACTACTGTTGTTCTTAAACGTACCTACAGCATAATTACTGTTGTTCTTAAACGTACCTACAGCATAATTACTGTTGTTTTTTAACTAACCTACACCATAATTACAGTTGTTAAGCGTATTTACTGTGTAATTACTGTTGTTCTTAAACTTACGTACTGCATAATTTACATTTGAAATTATAGCAGAAAGAAAATAAAAAGAAATGAATTTTGGAAATTATTCACATTTGCCCGCAAAAATTAACATGCCTATATACGTACGAATATATATGTATTTACAATGATTAAAGAAAACACTTCGTTTTTTACCACTTGAGTTTTATTATAGACTACATGTTTCAGAAGTTAAACTTCCATCATTCAGGTCTGTATAATAACTAAAATATAAAATATAAAATATAAAATTGTTCTATAAATAAGGAGAGAGGAAAGTAAAGGGAACGGGTTAGTCAAGGGACGGAGTTTGAAAACAAAGGAAAAATGGAAAGCAATGGTGAAGAATTTTGAAACAATATATTATTTAATAAATTATTGTTAGAATTATTATTATTATTATTCTAATAATAATTTATTAAATAATATATTGTTTCAAAATTCTTCACCATTGCTTTCCATTTTTCCTTTATTTTCAAACTCCGTCCCTTGACTAACCCCTTCCCCTTACTTTCCCCTCTCCTTATTTATAGAACAATTTTATATTTTATATTTTAGTTACTATACAGACCTGAATGATGGAAGTTTAACTTCTGAAACATGTAGTCTATAATAAAACTCAAGTGGTAAAAAACGAAGTGTTTTCTTTAATCATTGTAACATGTCTTACCACAAAGTTAATGCCGAAACAATAAATATATGTATTAACTATACTATACAATTTTGTTCAATGTTAAAATAATTAACAATGTTGATTCCATTTATTTTCATAAATTTTAAATAGATGTGGATAAATTTATAACTAGAAAAAATATATAAATTAAGAAAAGTATAATTTTAGCTTAAGCTTACTTACTGCAAAATTAATGTTTGAAATTGCCTCAAATAGTAAACGAAGAAGCATAAATTGTGAAATAAACATTAAAAATAACACAAAATGATATTTAATACTATACAAATAAAGTTAAATAAATACTCATTATATTCGTAAATATCCCATTCATACCATAATCTCAACAAACCTCACGATAAATCAATACATTTGTCCTTGATACCGAAAGATAAATTCGATTCCAAGAGTATAAAGGTGCGACATAATATTTTAATAAAAATGCCGGATCGACATTTCAATCTGACATTTAATAAAATTAAAAAATCAACTCATCTCGAAATTAATGACGACACGAGATGGTCCAAATTGTAAATTGTCGAGATAAATTTGACGATGGGAAAATCTGCCCAGACCTTGAAATACTTGACAAGCGTTACGGCTTGATTAGGATTATTTTATTGATGCAAATAATTTTGAAATATTATTGACAAGGTAAAAAATATGAATAAATAATATGAACGCAATTCATTTTCAAACATAGGCGATTGATGCAAAACTGCCAAAAAAAATAGCAATACTCAATAGGCTGAGTAAATAATTTTACTTATTTAAAAATTATTTTATTATGAACTAACTAAACCCGACGAGCGTTACTCTGACTCAGTTCGTTTTAATAGAAAATAAAAAGAAAACAGAAATCACACATTGATTTTTTTTTTAGAATGCTTGTGGGTATGCTATATTTTAGGTCTGTCAGTAAGCAATCTGTCCGCATTGAGCTATCATGAGTGTTGAGTGTATTGCTGTTATATTCAACAGATGGCGCTGCCATTGGTACAAAAAACACGTTTGAATTGAAGTTCTAAGTTGTGTTAAAATTTCAAATCGATCGGTGTATAACTTTAGGAGGTTTGATATTTTGAAAAAAAAACAATCATTTATTTTTTATTCATATCGATATACGTGGTAAATTTACCTAACTTTATTAATTTATGTTGGAAAATTTTAATTTTTTGGAGTATTTCAATATGAAGGGATAAAACCAATGTTCAGATGAGTCTAAGTTACTTTGTTTTACAATAGGAAAAAGTTATTGATCGATCCTAGAAACTCATCCTCCTAATACAAAACCACAGAAATTAAAGTGAAAAACTAAACACAATATATGAACATAAGAAGCTTTTTCTAAACCATGAGTAATGGTTTTTTTTCCATTTTTATTTCGAAAACATCATTATTTCGGCTGAATAGCAATAATTTTAATTACTATTTACTACATAGTAGGCCCTTTGGTATGGATAATATTTAAAACCAGTTTGCTGAAAACAAATGATGCCATGTTGGCAAATTTGAACCTAGATTACATTTGATATAGAAGGCACTGACATCCCAAGCCTCGATTTTCATAGATCCGCATTCAAATATATTTCAATAAATATTGAAGATGTGTTTTGTTTATGGTATGCGGGTTGATGTGAAATATTGAATTGCAAATGGCATCTGGGAGTGACTTTGAATATTATATTAGGATCACGAAGCTTCTAGATTCTAGAGAATAAAATGTAAACAATGTTGTACTGTGGTTACGTTGTTCATAACTCTATTGTTATTGAGTGACTGTGTTATTTATTTATTGTATGCAAGGGGAGGAAAAAGTAGAAACTTTTAGACAATGACAAAATAATGGTAGAATAAAATTCTAGAATATTTTTAAAGCATCATAGTTCAAAAACTTACATTATTCTTATTACAACACAGGAGTTAAAAAAAATTATTATAGATGCCTCAAATACAATTATATTATGTATAATGGACAAGGGCTGCTTCCTTCAGTGACTGGATGATGAATAGTGAGAAGTATCACCCAATTCTACTGGAAAATATACTACCAGAGATACAAAAATGATGTTCATATGTTTATGGAATATTTCAGAAGGATTTAACCCCCTGGCAGAAATCTAAAAAAAATATGAATTTTTTACACAAAACCAATGAACTGTGTTGGACAGGTCAAGAATTTTGCCAGACATAAACCTAATTGAAAATCTATCGGCAATCTGTAAGAATCGGCTCTCCAAAATTGATTGCACTACGGCGGAAAAGCCCATTTTGTCCATAATTCAGGTATGGTTTCGAGTCGAAACAATAGTATCCGCGTGCCAAAACCTTATATAATACATGCAAAAAAAGAGTGAATGAATTCTTTGATTTAGCCCAAATGAGACCATAATATTAATTTGTGATATAACTAATAAACAAAAGATTTTACAAAACTTTTTACGAAAATACAACACAAAAGTTTTGTTTCAATTAATCTGTCCGAAACTGTATATATGATACGAGTACATCTATTGTTCCTCTTCATGTGCTATAAAATGGACATCGGAGCATCTCAACTTGATATGAAACATTTATGGTTCCTTTTTATATGAAAGAAGATGGAAGTTAGAATATCCTAAGGCTTACGATCGCTTACGCCAGCAAAAAGCAAAGTCTATTTTGACACATATGTTATGGTTCATTTAAAATGTAAACCGTTACCCAAAAACTTATAGAACAATATTAATCACGTACAGTATTTCTTATGAAGCCGATAACTCATATAATATATCGCTCACTCCTTTCAACAACGTCATAAATAAAATAAAAACTCGATTTTTCAGGAGATCGTTTTTAAAAGTTTAAGAATATATTGAAATGTATTAAAAATAATTATCAAGCCACTTATAGAACTTTTTACTGTGCAACAGATCTTTTTAGGTAAAACCTGAAGGTTTTTCTTCCATATAAAAAATATTTAGTGTATTAAAAAAATATATAAGCAATACCTTTGCTTCAAAATGCAAAAACAACACTTTTTGCCCTGTAACCGGTAAATGTTATACATATAGTACATTTTCTGGGCATTCCGAAAACATGCACAACTGAAAATTGTCGATTTTAGAGATATGACATTGTTGAAAGGAGTGAGCGATATGTACAACAGTTTTGGATCATAGCAGATGGAAGTCCTGCATTTTCGACGTCAGTATAAAATACCAAATAATTAATTTTAAGCTTAAATTAATTATAGCATTGATTCAAGGTCTCCATATATGACTGGCATCTATAATTTATAAAAGCGTTGTAAAAGTCTTGTCGGTAACAATATAAAATAATTTATTTGAATTACAAAATTAAACATACAATGGATAAATGGCAACAAACTTCTTGTCTGAAACGTAAAATACATAAATATTTATTTTAATTATTATATATGGTTTATTACAACTAAAACAATGAATCTATCCAAAAAGAGACTAGCTCTGTTGTTTTATATTAAAAATATAGTATCTTGATGTTTTTTTTTAAATATTTTACAAATCGCTCACTCCTTTCAACAGCGTCATGTATCAAAAATCGTCAATTTTCAGTTGTGCATGTTTTCTGAATGCCCAGAAAACGTACTATATCCCAGCAAAAGTGGCATATTTTTAACTTAATATTTACCCGCTACAGGGCAGAAAGTGTTGTTTTTGCATTTTTAAGAAAAGGTATTGCTGAATTTTTTTTTTCAAATACTAAATATTTTTCAAATGGAGAAAAAACATTCAGGTTTTACCTAAAAAGATCTGTTGCACAGTAAAAAGTTCAATAAGTGGTTTGATATTTATTTTTAATGCATATTATAACATTTTTTAACTTTAAAAACGATCTCCAGAAAAATCAAGTTTTTTGACATATGACATTGTTGAAAGGAGTGAGCGAAATATGCCCATACTAGCGCTGCTTTTCGCGTTCTGAATTTAAGCGGTTGAGATGGTTTGAGATCTCAGCCTTAACTGTAATTTCCATTGTCATTTTTTCACTCTCTTAATGAGAATAAAACAAAATTTAATAACCCGCAAAACTTAAAATCAAGAGTCTTTGCGGGTTATTCTTAGAGGTAGTTGTGAAAAATATGTTTCAAATACCTAAACTAGAAAATAAATACATAAATTTATTTTGAATTGGGGGGAAACGAACTGCGACGTCCGTTTCACTGTCGATAGTCTACACAACTACGCCACGGCCTGCCAAAATTAGGCAAGAAATATGATTCATTGAATTGCTTTAAAACATACCACATGTTATGATTTTCCTCGAAACACCCAACGAAGTAGTTGTCAGAAAGACCTTTAAATTGACTGAAATATTCGATACAAATTGGTTTTTCCCGTTTCATAAATAATGTTAACTTTTTTTATTTCTTTTAAGAGAATGCAATGCCTGGAATGCATGTATCGCTTATTTTTTGAGTTACGGACTACAAAAAATGGGTGCGCAGACACCTGAATAAATCTTTTTTCAATCAGGAAGCTTTACTAATCATACGAACATGAGAATTAGCGTTTAATAAAATATGATAGGAGAATAACTTACAGACATAGATGAATTATAATTGCATCTCGGGTGCAATATAATTCAGGGGTGAGTCATCCATTTGAGACAGATTTACGATGTGAACGTATGTATTCGAAAAACACGAAAAAGGTCGATTAGATTAATGATATGTAGTTTTTGTAATATTGACTTAGGAACTGTTTGGTAGGGTCGATTTCGTAGCTTAGGTTTCCTCCTTAGTACTTTGGGTAGTATTAGAATCCTCCAAACCCTTATCCACACCCCAGTGGTGCATAGGGCACTGCATCATGTAAACGCAGTGTAATCTTGATAGTTAACACATGAAGGAAAGGTGATCAAACCTCGGCTTCAGGTACCAGTCCAGAGTAATACTTATTGAATAAATATTAGAGTGAAAAAATCACCTTTATTTATTTGACACCACCTAGGAATCGAAACCGGGACCTCCTGAACGGTAGCCGAGCATGCTGACCATTAAACTACGGAGGCGGTCAAAAATACAATAGTAATAAACTTACATGTCCCGCTCACAGTGATAGGGACTTTGAATGCATTGGTAATATTTTTTTATATCTTTGACCGCGAAAAACTTTGCATGATTTATTAAATACCTTCATTATAAGATTTAAAAAATATATCCATTTATATTTTTAATGAATCAAAGAAATCAACATATACAAGTGTTTTTATATTTTTATTCTTGGTCTTTTTTCACTGTTATATATTCCTCACTTCAATTAGCCCAAGATTACGACTGATAACATTGTCATAGTAAAATTTTTAGCCAAGACAACGTAACATGTTTTATGCAATACCCTTTGCACACGGATAATGGTGATATAAGAAAAATAACTCTTTAAAAAAAAACAATTTCCAGAAATAATCTTCAAGGCTATGCGTGTACATGTCCATACAAACACGAAAATGACTCCATATTCGATACTATATATGGTCATATAATTACCAGAGTATTAGAATAAATTTTTAAAGTACCTACTTGAATTATTACAATCAACGAAGGTAAAATTAGCCAATTTCGTATTCCGATCACGTATCTTCATTGACTCGAATAAGTCGTAAAAATTATAGCGAGCTGCGTCCTTAAACATCTGTCAAGCTGCTGTCGAGATGTCAATATTGTGAATTGTTCAAGACATGAATCGTGATATGTGGATAATAAATTATAATGTACCTATCTTTAGATTTCTTCTCTTATTAATTTATTCGTGGAAAAGATCAAGATTACAGTTTAATCTTCTATCAAAGGAGATTTCTCAACATGGTATTTTCACTAATGAGGCAATTTAAAATATTGACCACATTTTGAGTGTGTCCAAATACTTGTTCACAAATCTGGATTATCTCCAATTAGGAATTATTTTTTACATTATTTTTTGACATCTCAACATAGGTGAAGAAGAATATGGTAAGTCAGGGCATTTACGGGGCTGACGACCATCATAGGCTGTGTAAAGTGATAAATGATGATGATGATAAAGTGGACACAAGAAGAAGTAAGTAAGAAAAGCAATTATCTTCAAAAATGTCATAGGCAGTTTATTTGTTCCAGCAATACAAATGTAAAATACTTTTCTTCAAACCCTCATCCGCACCCGATGGTGCATAGGGCACTTCATCATATAAACGCAGCGTTATCTTGATCGTTTACGCGTGAAGGAGAAGTGAACAGCCCTCCACTTCAGGTACTAGTCCGGTACTAGTACCGACAAGACACACAAGGTGGCTTGGTGGGTCTCTGCAAAATAACTTTTTATTTTTATTTTTAATATATGTTAAAAATTGTGATTTATAAAAATAAATAAAATAAATAAAAAAAAAAAAAAAAAAGTCCAGGGTTAAATAAATAATAGAGTGAAAAATTCACTTATATTTGTTTGGCCCCCCACCCTTGGGAATCGAACCCGGATCCTCCAGTACGGCAGCCGAGCGTGCTTACCATTACACTACGGAGGCGTACAATGTAAAATATAACAGTAGTAAAAATGTTAAAAACAAATATTTTTACGAAATATTTTGTTAGTTATTTTAAAAGAATTATTGATAACGCAATTATTGGCTAAATAAATCCAAATAAATGCATAATATAATAATTTGTAAAATGTCTTGCTATTGTTACAGTCATGGATTATAATATTGTATTTAAGGCGTTGCCATATTGAAATAAGGTTAAATGAGCTATTTGTTAAATTAATTGATGGATTGTTTCATAATTTGTTATGTAAATATTTGTAAATGAACTTTCACAAGATGAAGTGGAGATGATGAAAAATAATGCAGATCAATCTGCCTACGCCAACATTGCAGCCATTTTAGGATAAGTATTGCGCAATGTCCATATTTAAGTAGATTAAAATAGTATGTACGTCTGGCATCTATTAAGCATAATGCTTTATGAAAATTTAAGTACTTCCTTATACTCTTCTTCTTGGTGTAGGCCTTTGGCCTGTTTTTAAGAGAGATTAGCGTCCTGTGATGTCGATTCCCAGCTGTCGATCCATCTCTTTGGTGATCTGCCCGGGAGTCGTCTACCTTAGGGTAAGCCGTATGTTGCGATGTGAGGTAGTCTGGATGGTTCCATTCTCCTCACATGCGCAAACCATTGTCGCCTTCGTTGCTTTCTCCACCTAACGACATATTCAATCTCTCATATTTCCCTGATCTTGGCGTTTCTTATTCTATCTCGAAGACTCTTATGATCATTTAAAAAATATATATTTTTGTATCATTTAGACGAATTATATAGATAAAGATTGTATTATTTATCGATTCGGCATTAACTTTGTGAAATGACATGATTATTTTAATAAAAATTAAACACTTGAATAATCCACTTAATTGAGTTTTATTTTTATTTACGACTAGTTTCGAAAACGACAATTGTTTTCATCTTCTGGTACAAATTAAAACTTTAATTTTTAAAAAGTTTAAGTGTTTAATTTTTATTAAAATGATATAGATTGCAATTACGTGAGCACAAACATTGTTTCGTCTAATTGATTTTGAAAATTTAAACAAAACAAATATCCTTGAAAAAAGGTGCCGGAACGCCGTTCCACCGCATTACATGAAAAAAAAAGCCCTGATTATAGCTATCAAGTTTTAATTGTATCGGTATGAAGCGGTGCCCTGTAAATTATTGGGTGCACATGAGGATCAGATTTTTAGTTTTTGTACTTCCTGCAATAATTTTTATTGTCTTTATGATCATATTACAACCAAAGAAAATCCAGCGTGTCAGATTTATCGATGTATCACTCAATATTGAGTACTTTACCAAAAAACAACTGTATTGTATGATAATTATTGTGTTAATTGCTGTGATTTTGTTTTAGTATGTTTCTTGCGTAATTGAATAAAATATGATAAAATTAATGAAAAATATGTATATTTATTAAAATTATTTTTGTCATTAATTTTGTCAGCTTAGAATTTTTTTTAAAATCCGTAGCTGATTTTTTTTCAATAGTTCACATAGAATTAAGTGTAAAAGGATATGAATAAATAATTTTTTAAATGAGTTTTTTGATGGGTAGCAAAAAAAAATTTAAAAAAAAATTTCCGTGGCTGAAAATTTATTTTCTTTTTTAATAATAACATTTTTAATTTGGATTTTATATATCACAGCCTCAATTGCATTTTTATTAATAAAAAAGACGTTTGTAAGTATGAATTTTAATTTTACGGGCCTCAAAAAAGTCCTTTTGTAGGATATTACGATATAAAACTCCCTTTTCAAGACCATTTACGAAACAGTAAAAGTTCTTTTCCTAATAGGCCATGGGAATCTCTTATTTGAGATCATGGGAAATAGAAGCGAATTTTGTGTTGAAAGTTCACACAAATGATCATCGCGAAACTTAATGATGGATCGATATTTAGCACTTCTAGGAATAAACTGTGCATTGTTATTTGCTCTAATTTCGGAAATTTTAATTAACTACCAAAGAAGCTAGCATTGCGTTACAATTTGAGGTAAGAAACGACAAGTAAACTAAGTGTCAAAAACAATGATGTAGGTACATTTTTGTATTGAAATTTTTATGTATATTTTTTGTGTTTTTATATTATAATAGGTGTACGACAATAGTGCCACACAAACACAATATTAATGGTGCATTATTTAACCATAAATTTAAAAAACACAATAAGTTTCGAGAACCACAGATGTTCTCATCAATTGAAAATAACTGTAGTTTCACCTGTTGAAAAGAACATCTTTAGCTCTCGAAACTAGCCTTGTTTACATTGATAAACTCAAAAAAGTGGTCTTATACAGGTGATTATTTTTTTAATATTTAAATTATCGTGTTATTCCAAAAAATTAATGCCAAATCAACAAATAATATTAGGCTGTAAAATGTACATTTATTTAAATATGATATCTTGTGGATAAATCCCAAAAAGGACATTTTAACGATTTGTTTGAGTGCTACTTAAACAAACAAAAAAAAACAATTAAGTGATGGGTTATTATTATCTTTATAATAAATATGAATGTAGATTATAGTATCGTGTTTTTTTTTTAATTTACCTCAATCATCTTATATGTATGTACAATATATGTAGTTACTTCAAGCTGGTCAAAAGACACATCCAGTTATATTCTCTTTTAATACGAAACAATTTTTCATACGCCATAAATTTATTTTTCTTCAAAATTTTCGTTTTGGTACATAGATTCTCTTTAAACTCTGCTCCATTGTTTTGCGTACATATACACATTTTTTGCATATAAAATTGCTGATTTACAATTGTTTTAAAATAAAATGGTTTTAATTGCTGTTTTTACTAGTCGCGTGAAAATACAATGATTGGTTTTCTCACTGCACCGATTCAGTATTATATGTACATCAAAACATTAAAAAAATGGTTCTCTTCTATTCATAAACTCATGTTACTTCCACATCACTATTGTAACACAACCTCAATAATAATAAAAGAAACACGTATAGTATACTTATTGTGTAACATTTGTAAAATTTACTGAAGAAAAGGTTTTGTTGACTTTAGATTATGAACGATGATGGTAATATTTCTGACAGTTCTAGTCTTCGGTGATATATCGTTCAGAGACGATTGTAATCAAGTTCCTCCCACGATTGTGATATATGCGCGAGTAGGATGGGGTAAAATAAATGTCCCGTTAGGTTGATTTATAAATTTTAAATAAATTTGTTTTAAGGTTCGAGTAATATTCAAGATTCACATGGTTTTTTTTTAATTTACATAACTTAAAAAAAAATAATAACAATATGTTTTCTAAAAAAATGTGTGCGGAGACACGTGTGTCTACTCGCGCAGCCGGTTGAAGAGCTATAAAAATGTATGTTTGCGAGTACACCCTTAAGGTTATCATGATAGATTTGTTCATAGACAAACAAGTTTTTTTTCGGATATTTATTCATGATAAACTTGACTCTGTTTCTCCGTACCAAATGGAATATTTAAGGAGAATGCATATTTGTAGATTATATATTTTTGAAATATTTGAGGGGAATGATTACAAAATTGAAAGAGACAGTTTTTATTATTTGACATCTCATCAAAGATGAAGAAGAATTGGAAGTCTGGGCATTTACGGGGCTGACGACCATCATAGGCTGGTTTATGTGATCACTTTACACACGTGTAACATTCACCAATTCTACCCATTATTGACAACCACACTACTCAAATTCATAGAAGTTCTAAATATATGAACCAATTTTGAAACATTATTCTTGAATCACTATAACTTCACTAGAGACATCTATTGGTGAGATGAAAAGAAGCTTTTTATTGAGCAGAATCTCTTTTATTAGTATGTGAGGTCCGAATCCTGGATTACAAACACACACATGAGAAACGCCAGAAAATGTCATTTTCATTTTTATTATTTAAGCTTATAATTTGACCAGATAATTTATTTACAACATTTTGAGTGTGTCCAAATACTCGTTCACAAAACCTGGATTATCTCCAATTACAGGAGCTATTTGCATATTGTATAATATGAAAATAACTTCTGTAATTGGAGATAATCCAACAAGTATTTGGACACACTCAAAATGTTGTGAGACAGTTTTTACTACATCCGATAGCCTCAGACTACAACAGTTTCAGAATCCCACAGATCTGTCAATCAAGTCCATCATCTCTCTCACCTCATCTCTGATCGGATGTAGAATAGGCAACAGATCACGGGTTGCACTACTTTCGTTGTAAATTGTAATGAGAATTATTTGAGAGAACAATTTCGTGAGAATTTTTCGTCGGCGATGTTATATCACCGGTTGTGTGGGCTTGTGGGATATATGTGCAACGAAATGGACCGCTTTTCGTGTCTTTTGTTGTTTAATTAAGGAATAATCCGATGAGCCTTTATTTACGTAACAACAACAAAAATAAAGGAAAAGAGAAATTACGTCCGCTGAGGCAATGCATCGAAATTTCCTCAGTCATTCATACTTTACTATTTCAACAGTCCTATTTTACGATTAATCTTTTACTAACTTTACCGAATTACCGAAAAAGTAGCAGTTACCCATTAGTCACAACTCTATAGACAATACTAAGTAAATTAACAAACATTAACATTAACATTATAAAATTTCCTCGCAAGGGTAGGCAGAGAGAATTGAACTACACATCACTCTGTCATTGCAAACATTATTCGCCTCTTCTACATTTATGCATCTCCTCCTGGAATCCTTCCACTACACATTAGTATGGGAAATTGAGATTTTGTCAATTCGAGATCGACCCTTATACTAATAAAATTTACGTAAATAAATCCATTTCTAAAATTAAATTAAATTAATCATATAAAATCGTACTTAAAACCTTTACCATAACTTATATTTAATTAAAATTGTAATAAACTGCTTAAATTCATTCACTTTAAATTGATTTTGTCAGAAAACAAATGATATAATCATGGTTTTCAACCCCTGCCTTATTGTGTATCTTTGTCTAGCCTCCCATCAGTCTGATGATGTCGGTAATGACAAAACTTGATTACTGGTCAAATAAAATATACGTGTATAGTTGTTAATAAAATATTACATGTATTTTATAAAATGCAGTTCCACCAAGAAACTTCAGTACAAAGCTCAAATCTTATAATATGTAAGTACCCACTATTTTATTATTAAGTAACGCTATATTTCACCCTAAGCTCCTTCACTTATATTATATATATCTTAAAATATATTCTACTCCTACGTTGATACATACTAGTGCATAATTTTTGATTAAGTGAATCGTTTTTTCACATGTGTTACTAGAAACATAATTTTCTTCCACATTTTGTGGCCTTGCTAATAGAACACAATTCCTACATACAGTAATAATAATTTACAGGCAATACCAAAATACCCCCAGGCGAAACAATTGTTACCTATTATTATTACAAATATATATCATAAATTACTCGCACATGATTTGCTTACTAGTGAAAAATAAAACTAATAATTTTATCCGAGATTTATTGATTCGCTAACTATGGATGATATAATCATTTATTCGAATCCTACTTAAAGGCTGATGTATGAAATGTACTTAATTTAAACAATTGCAACATTGAGCGAGCGTAAGTGATTTCATATTGAGAACTGTTAAATTAATTTTAATACAAAGTTAGAAATATGATTTATGATAAGATATATCGCTCACTCCTTTCAACAATGTCATATATCAAAAAACTAGATTTTTCCGGAGATCGTTTTTAAAGTTTAAGAATATAATAAAATGTATTTAAAATAAATATCAAGCCACTAATTGAACTTTTTACTGCGCGACAGATCTTTTTTGGTAAAACCTGAAGTTTTTTTAGCCATTTGAAAAATATGTAATATTGTTAAAAAAAATTAAACAATGCCTATTCTTCAAAATGCAAAAACAACACTTTCTTCCCTTAAGCGGGTAAATATTAAGTTAAAAATATGCACTTTGCTTGGATATAGTACATTTTCTGGACATTCCGAAAACATGCACAGCTGAAAATTTTCGATTTTTGATATATGATGTTGTTGAAAGAAGTGAGCGATATTGTCAGCCTTAGGGAGCTATTCCTATCGTCTATATATATATATATATATATATATATATATATATATATATATATATATATATATATATATATATATATATATATATATATATATATATATATATATATATATATATATATATATATATATATATATATATATATATATATATATATATATATATATATATATATATATATATATATATATATATATATATATATATATATATATATATATATATATATATATATATATATATATATATATATATATATATATATATATATATATATATATATATATATATATATATATATATATATATATATATATATATATATATATATATATATATATATATATATATATGTATATATATATTTTACTTTTCACGAAAAACCTTGGAACGAATTAATCGCGTAAGCAGAGGACTCACTGTATTATTTTTTAGTCGCTAATTATATGAAGTCGCGCTTCAGGTAAGCAGTTCAGGGTAAAAAATAAAGAATTTGACCCCCTAGGAATCGTGCTCAGGACCTCGAGCACGTTAGTCAAACGCTGTAACCACTGCATCACAAACGCGAACAAATAAAATACCAGGA
>NW_028281527.1:0-48500 GCF_059751285.1 Brachycentrus maculatus | reverse complement strand
TCCCAACCCCAACCCCAACCCCAACCCCAACCCCAACCCCAACCCCAACCCCAACCCCAACCCCAACCCCTATTAATAATGCCCTTGATACTCACTCTATCGTTTAATTACAATATGAATACTGTAATAAGATAAATATATTTATTATTGTTGTCGGTTTCTCCACCTCTTATATTCCTTTATCTTTTTTCTTTTTTCTTCATCCTTTTTTCTGCACTATCTGGCTTGTGTTCTAATTTTGTTTGAATTGTTGATTTTGAGGAAATCACATGAGATTAGTTGGCAGGAGCCGTATAATAGATAAAATAAACTAAATAGTGGAGAATCGAAAGTATATCGACTAATTTATTCGATTTACTATTAAAACACAATTTAATTATAGCGAATAGTCGTGTGTTTGCATAATTTACCGTCGTTAACTCCATGCTCAACTCCCTCTCCCCACAGAAGCTATCACAGGAAGCCACCAACGCCAAGACAACTTCCAAAAAACGCGATTTCTCGTTCGCGCACTCCTAATTCGAAACATCTCGTATCAACCGCAGCCTTTACGCCACCAATGACAACAAGGTCAGCGGCAACAAGCATTAGTCAGATCGTCGACATCTCAAACAGCAAAATCAGGAGAATTGGTTCAGGTAGAGCAACTACATTAATAAGAACAGTGACATTTTAAACAATAAGCACTCTCCCAATCTCAGAGCATCAGAGCTATTCAAATAGAATGCAAGCAACCGATAACGAATAGAGTAAATATACTCCAAACTGAACAGCTCAGCAGTCAACTACTAGTAACTATAATTGCTCCACAACTAGCATCGTTCCGAGGTATAAAAACTACTGCTAGAAATATCAAGACTGCACGATGTGATCTACTCGCTCGAACTCTAGAAAAGAACAGACATTCAAAGACTCAAATAAGAGTACGAGCATCTAGCTTATCAGCAAATCAATCATCTCAAGCATTCACACAACTCGCAACTCACTGCATTTGGGTAGCAGCTGAAATCCGTCAAGAGTATGCTCGAGTAGAAGTAGTAGGAAATTGCGTCGCTGACGAAGTTAAGGCTGAAATAAAAGAGCATGTATGAATGTGAACTGAGTGACTTGCAGGCAGACTTAAAGGAAGTTGTCGAGAAGAAGAACGACGAGATTTTCAAGGCGAAAGAATAAAATTAATCTTGTATTTTGAATGCACTGAAGCAAAGAGAAGCGTAGGCTGAAGAGATGAAGGAAATCTGCGACAAAGAACTCAAAAAATTAGTCAATGAGCTTGAAAGCAGGAACAGAAGTCTATCCAAAATTTAAAATGACCACAAGGAGTCTTAACAGTATCATCGAGAAATGCTCTCCCAGATTTAGTCGCAAAAGTTAAGCCTCGAAATTAAAATGGGTGATATTGCTGCACGAAATCAATAAAAGTATGCTCAGTTGCAGCAGCACATCGATGAACTACTCCAAAAATAAACCGAAAACAACTCATAGAGGGAGAATCTGCTCAGAAGCGCTTATGGAGCAGAAATCAAAAATCTGATGATGATTATTCAACTCAAAAACGAAGAGCTCCAGCGGACACAGGCTCACCTTTAAGCCAACTTTGTGAGGTAGAAACTATATGAATCAGCTTTGTGCAACTAGCTCGAACGCATAAAATCGCAAATGAGGAAACAAACTGTCAATCACATGAAATAGACTTAATAGTTGAAAGTGAAGATGGCGATTTTGCATGAAAATGATATAAAACAACTGGTGGGGTTGTACGAGACTAAAATCGACAATTTGGCATCGTTGAATAAACACAGTAATGAGGAGAGCACCAAGATTCGCAATTACATGAGTTAAGAAAGCCATCGGTACTATTAAAACAAAAAAAAGTATGAAATCACAATAGCCAAGTTAAATGCGGAACTTGTCATGCTAAAAAGTGGGCTTGACAATCTCTAGAAGGACATGAGTTAGAAGAGAGAAAATGAACGAAGTGTCATGCTACTCACCAGTCAAAATCTAATCAGAGATGCTGAATTGGCAGCAACTAATGTCAAGTTTTATGAAGACTAGCTCAGGAAATTAAGGCAGCTCATCGATCTTCAGACTGAACAGCACGAAAAGCATGACAAATAATGCGAGTAGGCTTACTTTACACTCGAGTCAGAAAACAAAAGGCTCTCTAATGCTATCAAGTAACTCTAAAACGAGCGTCATGAGACAGAGGCAGACTTCTTCGAGGTTCTCAACGAGAAGTAAGCTTAAATCAAAAGATTGAACAAGGTCACGCTATAAATCTTAGAGAAGCGCGAAGATAATTAAGATGAGGAAATAAAACAGCTAAATTAATTGATTGCAGATCTTTAGAAAAGTGTGTGCCAAAAGGACAATAGGTTGAAGGATCTTTAAAACGAAATTCATAATCTTGAGCGCAAAGTTTCATAACTGAAACATTCGAACGAACAGCTTTTGCTCGAGAGCCAGATCAGCTAAGAGCAAGAGAAGAGCGAATACGTGAAAATAGCAGACTCAAATTCAAAAGAGTTAAAAAAATTTTATGAGCGCAAAATCGAGCAGCTTTAATCCGATAAAGAAGAGCTTATTTCTCGAAGCAGCGCTGATTCCCAAAATTTAGTCGAACTCATTAGAAAGTATAACTCTTTAGAGGCCAATTTAAAGGCAATGATGAAACAGGCTAAGAAGAAAAGCGAACTAGAATAAAAAATTATTCACTTAGGAATGGATAACAATTTGGTTCAGAACAAGGCTGAGCTCTTCAAGGACAGAATCTGAATGGCTATTTGATAATAATAATGTGTTTTTTATTTATATTTATAGCACATTCCGCGAAATATCATAAAATAGCCGATTAGTGCAAGTATGAACATGCGCAACTAATCAGTTTAGGATTATTGGGGAGAGGATATCGAGAGATCGATCGTGATATTCTCAAAGAGATAATTAGAATCGGCAATAAATCAATGCAAAAAATATATGATAAATGTTGAATTGGCTGCAGAAAGACTATAATGAAGATTGAAATATTTCAGCTAAAGACCTAACTATTGTTCCCTCAAGTGTCTCCACACAAATTTAGATTAAATTTATTTTATGTTGTCGAATCGCTTGTTACTTAATCAAATCAAATCACAAATATCATTTCATATTCACTTCCTATTTTGGTTTTGTCTTTGGTTTTGTCTTTGGTATTGATTTTCATCTTTGTTTACCTTTGTTTAAAGCCTTTGCCTCAATTATCTTTGACGATTTTGTTCATATTTAACCTGTTAGGAGAAATTAAAGCTTTGATCTTTAATTGACTGACAGAACAAATCTTTTACTTCCACAGAGTCATTGTGCGATTCTTAGGAGCTGTTGAATTCCCAAAGTTCATTATCTCTCAAATTATCTTCACAAAAAATTTTTTTTGCAATAATTATACCATCTGCTTCTTTCTTTGCTGAGTACTCTTACTCTTCCTCTTCCTCTTACTCTTACGCTTATTCTTCCTCTTACTCTTCTTTTTAGTTTTACTCTTAATCTTACTCTTCCTCTTACTCTTACTCTTCCTCTTACTCTTACTCTTACTCTTCCCCTTCCTCTTACTCTTACTCTTACTCTGATTATGATTATGATAACCATTATGATTATGATTACCATGACTATTATGACTCTTCATTGTCTTTTTGCTGCTGACCTAAAGCTTTCTCAACAATCATCAGCTACTTATTCTTGAACTAAGAAGCCAATTCTTACTTCGGTCTGTTCAAATCTTGTGGACTTTGGCTGGACTCTTTTTTTGTAGGCTTCTGAGGCCTATTTTTTAGTAATGTAATGTCTTGTAGTAGTTACACTTCCTACATTTTGCCAATTTTTCCTTAGTTCCAGGGTATATTTTCTTCCATATATTTTTTTTACTCCAGCTGGGTTTTCAATTTTGAATTTTCCTCTTTGAGCAGACTTATTTACTTTTTTGCTTTTTCGAATTAAGTTTGCATATTTTTAACTTAATCCTCGAGACTATCATTGATACTTTCTAAATCCTCCACGCTTTGCTTGATAATTCGGGCAGAATTAAAACTCTTGATTGCCTATTTGTATAGCTTCCATTAATCTTCCAGTTTGTTATTCGATCTTGCAATCCCAAAAATCTTCATTGCATCTTATTTAATTTTTTTGTGCCTGTCTTCGAGGGGTTCAAATATCCCTGTGCCGCTCACAAAAACTTTCTTCGTTTAGGTTCGCCATTACCGAACTCCGCCATGCCAAGAGCAAGCTCCCCTTCCAGTGGCTGAACTAAATGATCCATCATTGCAGATTGCGCCGATCCGTTCCTCTATGTGGTCGAATATGGCTCGATCTCCATCTTCATTGTAGTAAGTCCATCTCCCAGAAGGTCTGCCCCTCGAAAAATAGCCTTATATGAGCAAATCATTAGAAACAGCATTATATCTCTTATAGGGACCAGATAGCATAAGCCGGGTGAAGTCCTCCATCCGATGTGGATCTTCATAAAATTCGCGGTCCAGTATGCTTGTCGAGTTGAGAGTTGACTCATCATCCATGAACATATGAATAAGAATATATAAGTTTTTATTCACATATCAAAGATATATAGAGATACTCCATTCTGTTATAAATGATACTCTGCGCATTCTAGCTAAAGCGATAAAGATCCCTTTTCTAAGTTTGATTTAGGATAGAATGATTCATGTCAGGGGCCCACATCTGCTGCCTTCGTTTAATCAAATGATTTTGCTACTCTGCACTGTAGTAGCTCAATATTAAAAGCATTGCCAAAGCAGAATTATGGAAAAGGACATTTAATTTGAAGGTTACTCAGCAGTTAGCAGTTAAAGCCAGGTGCAAAGAATAACTATAATGGCGCCTTGTGCATAAAAATTAAAAAATCTTTGAGAGTAGCTCTTTAGTTGATAGCTTATAATGAGCAGGCATATAACTAAAACAACCCGACTGAATTTAATGTTGAAATTTGATCAGTATCATGAGATTAGCAGCGATATTTCAGAAATAATGCTTAATTATTTATCATGCCCTCATTTCTTTATTCTTGGACTAAAAGCTAACTTACTCGTTGACATTATAGTTATCACGCTCCTACATCTATTTAGTCTTCTATCTTTAGTCAACATTTGCATTTTATTAATCAATAAAAAAAGAGTGATTTTCCGACATGCATAGTAATAATCGAATTCAATGCCTAAAGCTGCAGAACTGAACTATATCGCTCCTGACACTCCAACCACTTTTTTATCGATAAAGATCATAGCACTGCGAAAAGCCGCCATTGAGTTGCATTATTGAAATAGTCAATGTCTTTGGACTCGAAAGCAAGCCTAGTTACGGAACCGGAATTATTCTTTTATATGGAGCCAATGAGGGCAATTTACATCTAAAATATAGAACTGCTCATTTCTGCTTCGATGATGATGATGATGCATTGATTCATCGGGAACCAAGGCAATTAAAAATGTTATTAATAATAATATAAAACATCGAACAGATAAAAAATAAAACATTTTTGAATGAGTTTTTCCTGAAGGATGCACTTCCTGACCAAAAATTTTTTTATTTACCAATTAATTGAAAATAACTCGAAAATGGTTGAAATACTGTGGAAATTAACAAAATTGTTTGGCTGTTTAAGTGTTGTAATATGAAATATCTAAGTTAAACATATTATATGCCATAAGAAAGCACGGCCATCAACCTTTTTGGAATTCTATTATTTTTGAATCAAGAGCCTTTATTTGGTTCGGAATACCTCTGAATTGTCACATTATTTTTTTTAATCGAATCCTTTCCCCCATGAACCTGTTTAAGGTTTCCCCCGATCTGAGAAAATGTTCACACAAACAAACAATATAAATCATTGATGACATTGCGACTCGCTACAGTTGTTTTCGCAGTTTGAACATTTACATTTACTACTGCAAGCGTCACCCCTCTGAAAACATTAGCAATATTTTTTTATGCATCCCGATTTCAAGCATCTGCAAAATCGATCCTTAGGCTATACATCTTGGAGGACGCTGGATCCTTTATTATGGCAGTTTACACATCCACAAATTGCTGAGCAGCCATTTCCACTGGCAAAACAGTCACAATACTTGGCTTCACATTTTGACTTTTAGCAATTACATTTGATTTGCCTTTTGACCTGAAAGCATTACGCTTTTAGCTTAAGTAGATCATAAAACCTTCCGTTATCTGCATGAAATAAAATTCGTACTAAAAGATATAGAATTAACGTTGCCTAAGACATAAGGGTTTGAGTTATGGTAAAAATCTAAATTAGGCTTCAGCATCCTCGAACCTGCCCTATCAGATGTCGAATTAATCTTTTCAGGTGCCTTGTCCTCAGATTCATTTCGAAACGATGGCTTTGGGGGTGTTGTGACTTATTTTTTCTCACGAATTTTAACATTATACGGGGTGTTATAAGCATTTGGCTTTTTTTTGTTTCTTTTCAAAATTCTCTTCATCTTAGGGGTCCTGAGGCCAAGGGGATCCATTGCTCCTTAATATAAAAAACTTAATTAACTTCGCGCTTTTCAAGATTTTAAATTTTTCTTTGGCTGGTTTGTAGCTGGTCCCAAAATCCACAAGACTTCAAAAATTTCATTTTTTTTCCGATAGGAGCTTTATTTTTCACCAGACATGAGACCTAGCCTTTGGTTACAACAGTCATTACTCATGCATGCGGTATGTAGATCATTGTGTGAAAGAAGAATTTCTGCTTTCTCAAGCCCTAAAGAAACTAAAGCAGCAGGAAATTTTATGGGGGGCATTGATTGAATAAAGAACTTTAGGTGAATTTTGATTGTGATCCACAAAAGAGGTATGACATAAAAATTAAAACAAAAAGGAACCAATAAAAAATGCAGAACAGAAAAATCTGAAAAAAATAAATACAACAAATAATCTGCTGAATCAAAGCTTTTGGACTTGAGTTTATCAAATTTGATCGATGTATTTGATCTCATTCAATAAAATCTTAATGAAGACATTCAATGATTTATGCTCCTCATTCGAATGTTGGATATATTGTACATTAAATGCAGCATCTCACTAAATTGAGGGCCAGAGTTACTCATGATATTCATAACGATAAGATTTAGTATTGATAAATGACAGATCTGAGTGTGAAAATACAAAAAATAGAGGTTAAGGGACTGAAGTGACAATAAAGAATATTTAACACGCTAGGAGTTGTCACAAATCAAAGCATCCTTTATATTGTATTGCACTACTAATAAATGGTCAACATGAATATTTAATTAATGAATCATTTGGGCATCATAAATTTGCAATGATGCCCATTTTTTTCAAAGCATCGAACTTCAATTTTACACTTTTTTCATTGATTCCATTAAACGATAAATTGACGATTCTTAGTGGAGCCAGTTTATCCCGATGAAGGATCAGTAAATCGAAGACAGATTCGCTTAGCCTATTGTATGAAATATTCAAATTTGATGTGCTCCCGAGATAATCTATCATTTTTTTAAAGCCATCAATCGTCAAATAGTTTTGCGATAGCTTGAGTCCTCTAATTTTACGGCGTCTTCTTATTGCAAGCAAAATCTGTTCTATATCTTCATCACGAATTCCGCAATTTGATAGGTCAAGAACTTACCTCAAGTCGTTCTTCAAAAAGTCAGCCATTATGACTTATGTCCTTCTTTCTAACTACGCCTGAGAGCGTTTGGGAGATATTATTTTATCTGCTTTGCCTTGTTCTTTCATCCCAAATTGAGCTCTGCTTTCTTTTAGCTCGATCTATGAAATTAAAAATGTTGACCGAGAGCGTAGCAGCTTCTGCTCCAAATTCGAGTGTTTCTTTGGGTTGCCAGTAGCTTTTATCAATTAAGGACTTTTTAATCTCACTGTGGAAGTCGCTAAAAATAAAGCTTATTTTTTCTTGCCAGCCGTAATAACTGCCATCTTCTGATGGTTGTCTTATTTTGTTCTTTTTTTCATTTCATTCTTTAGTTTTGTATCACTTTTATTCATTGCTTCTCCACGTCTCTCAATTATGAGACTTGCATCGTTTTGACTATAATCACAGATGAAGGAATTGTCACTAATATCGCTATAATCTAGAGTGCGCTTTCCGACAGGAGGATTTATATTTTAAATTCGAGACATACAATTTTATTTTTTCCATTCACCTGCTTCTTTGATGACAGTTGCAACGGAACTCAGGATCTTTGAAGTTTCTGTGAATTAAACATCGACAGAGTTGATGAGCCTATCGATTTTGGTCAATCGTAGTTTATAGTTTTTATCAAGTGTCTAGATGATTTAGTCCCCTCTACCAAGATCGTGCAATGCCCCATACATTAAATTTACCTTTTCTTATAGATTCACTTCTTCATCCTGAACTTTACTGAGTATCGTATCACAGAATGACACCCATTTCATAAACTACTGTTCTATTTTAGTATCCTGAAACATCACTCTTAGTGCCTCAGCCTACATCTACATTATACAGCCCTATAAATTCCTGACCATTTTTCCTTCTAGTTCTTTGAATCCAGTCGCAAATTCCTTAAATTTAGAAGATATTATGGTTTTTAATGCCAGCTATCTTTGCCGAATTTATTTCATCATCTTTTACCTCTGCTCGCAACTCTTTAATGTTTTATCCAGAATCTACTTTATCACAAATTTACATCTTTTCTTTTCTTCACCATCTTCACATGCTCGCAGTTTGCCTCCAAATCTTTATTGAATTACTTCACAGTTTTGAAAGCATGCTCCTTATGGTTGCCAAAGATCGCACAATGAGAGCAGATGATATGCAAATCGGTTAAGCATATGATTTATAAAGGCTTATTGTGCTCTTCACATTTTTGTATTGATTTGGTGTAGTTAGTGCTATCCATCGCACTTTAATCTGCAAACTTGAAATTTTCATCATCACTCAGCAATAGGTCGAAGGATTAGATCTATTGACGGCTTTATTTTGGTTGAGGTTAAATTTATTCAATTTTATATGATGTGGATTTGGGAGCATTGTGGTTGCTCATTTACATGACTATTTAATTATTGACAGAAAAGTTAGTGGAACTCTCCTCCGCAATGTTGTCGCAGAATGAGCATTGTATAATTTGCGATTTCAGTGTCTTGACTTCCTCGAGACAAATTTCACAGATATTGTGATTACAATTGGGCATTTTATAGGGGTTCAGCCCCGGAGTAAACTGTTTCAGGCATTGATTGCATTTAATTGTTTCTTTCATTTCTTAGTAAATGAATTCAAAATTATCAATCGAAACTAATTCGTCAAAAAAGAACCAGCCTTAATGCAAGTAAAATTGGTGAAATGCTGCTTTAATCGAAGCATAAAATGCGAATATAATGCCTAATTCAATGTCATTCTGATTGGTTTTGACAAAGGCAGATGCCAGAATGGAAAAGAGTTGCCGCCACTCAAAAATCGAAAATATTTTTGAATAAAAGACAACTATATATGCTTTCTATTCTCTTGCTTGGCAAATCTCAAATAGAGGCCATTTTATAGCAATCTTAAGCTTTATCCTATTGTAAGTAAGTCATTAATACTAATATCATCATTTGTAACAATCCATGCTCCAGAAGAATTGTTTATAACTTCTATATAGCCTATTAATGTCAGCGTGAATATGAATATTTATGTTCGAACTAGTATTAATCTAATTTTAATTCAAAGTTCTGAATCATGATATAAGTCTAAACTCAGCCGGAATGTGATCAAGAGATGAGATTGTGATTCCCATATCTATTAAAATTCCGTTCTTCAGGTTATAAACTACTCCATGAATAAAAAGCTTCCTTTTGTCTTTCCATGCTCTCTGAACAACCGACAACTTCGACAAATTTATTACCTGCTGTTTGACGTTTTCCTCAGTGAGTTTCTTTAATTTTTTCTTTTCATCCCCAATTAACGATGAGGCATGCTTTGATCGGAGTTCACGTAGATGACTTAGCCATGATTCCAAAGGTCCAAAATCATTTTGGCTAAATACAGCTTTGATACCTCCACATCCATAATGTCCCGATACAATAATATCTTCCACTTTCAAATGTTAAACTGCATATTGAACAACCGCTAAGGCATTGATGTCTGAGGGAGGAACCATATTGGCGATGTTACGGTGGACAAACACTTCACCAGGCTGCAGCCCCATAATTTAGTTGGCTGGAACTCTTGAATCAGCGCAACCGATGTACAGATACTTTGGAGCTTGCACTTAAACGAGCTTCGAGAAGAAGTGTTTATCATTTTTGATTCATGTCACTTGCCCACTTCTTATTATTTTTCATGATGACATTAAAGTTGTCCATTTACTCATCTTATCCGACATTGGATTCCCTATCTGTGACACTCTCTCTCATATGATCCTGTTCACTATCCATAATAATCTTATTAAATATAAGGTAAGTAAGTATCAAAGGTATAAAGTCATATTTAAAGATATATTTATATGGTCATCAATGACTGTTATAATTGCGAACAAGGATTTCGTAATTTGCTTCGATTGGGGTTGGGGTTGGGGTTGGGGTTGGGGTTGGGGTTGGGGTTGGGGTTGGGGTTGGGGTTGGGGTTGGGACAATTCTTCCTATTTGAATGATGCTCTTTCTCCATTTAACCAGCTTCTTCGCTGTGTCAATGCTGCCACATTCGAGTGCCCATTCGACAGAAGCCAAGAACAGCTCTTCGCTCAGATTTTCCGTCTGAGAATCAGGCTAAGAAGAAGAAATTCTATTTTTTTGCAGAGACTAAATTTCCACTCTCTTCGTTTCAATGTTTGCATGCATTGTTTCATATTGATCGAATGTAATTCCATTATGGGAAGAAATCATTTTTTATAATTTGCTGATCCGCTCCTCAAGCTATTTCGTTTTAGATTCACTTTCTATGCCCCTACTTTTATCGGTTTCCACATTATTTATTTTCTCATGCCGCATATCGACGGCCTCTTTTTAAGGTTTATGAGGCTCTTCCTTCGGAGCCAAATATTTGCGTATATGGCAAGGCTTATTAGGCTTAAGTTTGAAGTGCAAACCTTCGATTTTACTGATGATAGCGATTTTGTTATTAAGCGCTTTGGCCACTTGTTCGCTGCCATCGGCGAGACACTTCATGTGCGTTATCACATCATCAATCATGACTGTTGTCCTCGCCTTGTTTTCACCTTACAGCAACTCATTTTTGCTAGCGTCGCAGAACTCTAAGAATAGTTCGATTACACTTAGAGATATTTCCATGTCCATTAAGGTAGTTTACTGGTTATTTTTGATGAGGGCCTTGAGATAGTTGGTGGAACTCTTTAGGAAGTTCCGAAAGGAGGAGATGCCTTCTGACATAATCACATAATCTATGAAGCCAGCTGGCTTGAGGGTGAGGTTCAGTTTGTGATCATAGAGGATACTCGAATGCGGATGAAGGCCTAAAATAAGCGTCACTAAGGCAGTCAGTTCATAAACCGACTTATATAGTTCAAGAGCTGTTTAGCTCTTGTTGGCATTGTTCACACTAATGTGGGAGATGTTGATGCTTGGGCTGGATTCGTTTTAGTTGTTTACATTCGAAAGCAAGGCCATGAAAACTTTAGAAAAATCCAAAATGCGTAAATGTAAGTTGAGCAAATTGATGAAGAATTTATTGATTTGCAAATCCAACATTTTGACTTCCCTGATAATTTCGTAGGGCATGCAAACTATCTTGTCAACAATTATTAAAAAGTCAGTTCTGATCGAGGAACGAACGAGCTTCGGCTAAAACTCGAGCAAGTTTGGCTTCAGCAAATACAGATTCAGCCTCCCTGCAATCTGTTTATATTTATTTGAGTACATTTTCAAGCTCTTGTTCAGAGAGGACTTCCCTCAAAGGTTTTGTGTGTTCGGGAGTCGTAAGCCCTTTTGTCTTCGTGCGAATTGGAAGGATTTTGTCAGAGTGCTGGCAATAAAGCTATGTATTATTATAAAGTACTGCAGCGTAGTTGGGATGAAAGCCATCGATGGCGATGTTCTTCATTCCTTTTTCATCTTGATAAAGGCACTCGCCTATTCTCCAAACGCCCTCTTAGTCGAGGATGTCGAACCACTTTTATTGATGCATAGGGCTACACAATATTTATATAGGTTTATTATTTAAAATATGCTTAAAATAAAAGAAGCTTTTTATTTGCACGAACTGCAAACAAGGAAATGTGGGATTATTAAATTAGATGATTGAAGTATATGAATAATTTCTGTCGAGTGAAGAAGAAATTCAGAAATCATATGAGTCATAATTAGGTCAGAGTTTTCATTTCTTGAATCTGAGATTATTGATGATTAGCCACTAACCCTTTGTGTCGTAAACGACAAATTAAAGCTTTTCAGATTACTCATATATACCATAATTTGATGGATGTTTGCTATGAATTCCCTTTTAAAATTATGTTGAAAGCCTCAAGGATACAGGTCCGCTTCTGCTGGATCAACTGCAACAATAAACAAACAGAAAGGATAAACTTTATACAATGAATTATTAATCGTTTACGCGCTATACTAAATAATTTTATGGTGTTTTGTTGTGTATCATGCGGTATTATTCATCGCCTGTCAATTTGATTAGGGTCAATTTCATAATAAAGAGTTCGGCAGGGCTACTGTAAAGCGCCTTGACGCATATAATCTTGGATGAGCGCTAAGTTAAACGGATGAACGCCCTTATAATTTTTCCAATAAAGCTAGTTCATGTCCAGTAGTGTCTTCCCGTAGTCTGAAATTTATTAAAACTGCTCAGAGTTCTTATGCGTTGAATATTCATGAGAGTTGCAGCCTGAAACATATATTTTGACGCAGCTGCTGTTTTAGACGTTGAGCTTGTCTGAGATGAGTTTGCAAATATCGAAGACTTGCAACTTCAAAGAAATGAATAATCTTTTTTATTTTATTTTGGGAGTGACCAAGCTCCTTGCCATTTTCTTGAGCTCGACGTTGATGAAGAACCTCTTTTTGGAGGTTTAGAAAAGATTAAACATGTGCTGGCTGCCGTAATGGTTATGCAGTATCTATCGTGCAGTTAAAACTTATTGCGTAACCTAGATCTATTATTACTATTATTTGAGTTATTCAAATTGTTTGAATTGTTCTTATTATGAATGTTCCTCTTGCTACTTATCGGGCTATTCTTTATATTCGAGCGATTTAGAAGCAGCTTCAGATTTAGATGCAGCCTTTCGGGTTCGAACAGCTGAATTCGCTTTGTTCGCCTCAGCATTTGCCTTTGCTTTTTATTTCGAGGGATTAGGTTCGATGATTGTAGACATGGGCTCAACTATCTTTTTTTGCCTTAAACCAATTATGTTGCTGGTTGCTTTGTTCTTCTCCTAAAAGTTTGGATTTTATTGTGAGAGAACTGCTGAAGTAGCCTTCCTTCCTCGCCTTGATTTAGTCTTGACGAGGCTTATCTCCTTTTACTCATCCTCATTAATTGACTCATTTTTGTCAGGCTGAAGGAGTGTAAATGTATTCTATTTTATCTATACTTCTATTTCGTTCTTATTAATTTTATTTTACTAAATAACAGCAAGCGAGTTCAGGTTTCTGCCAAAAGATCTTTTGTTTGTTTTAATAGTCCCCGAGTTACCCTCTTTTCTAAGCTACTATTAGGTATCATCGATAACAAATGAAGCATTTGTGCTTGTTTTCTTTTTAGGCATAGAAGGTGCACATTTAGCCAGCTCCTCATTATGAGCCTGGTTCCTCAATCTCTTTGCAGAAGGCAGCATTTATTTGTTAAAATCCAAGTTTTGCTAAATATTGTGAGTTTTTTATTAAATTGATATGTTAGTAGCGTTTATGGTCAAATTTGAAGCTGTCGCCTGCTTTCTTTCCATAAATTTATCAGCAATCGCATTGAATCCGATGGACACGGACTCGTTATTATTTTAAAACTCATTAATTTTGTGTCGCATTTGTATGGTATCTCCAAATGCATAGCTCATCAGAGATGTCAGGATATAGTCTTGCCTTAAATCTCTGCGTGTTGCTAACTCACCTCGGCAATTTGGGCAGCATTTGTTTTAATTTGTGCGGATAAATTTCTAAATGCACTCTTTGCAGAAGCGATGTGAGCACTTCAAATATACAGGGTTGCTTAATATTTCAAGGCAGATTGTGCACTTCACTGCATTATAAAGCCGCTAAAGCTTTGCAAAATCGAATGTAACAGTCTTCACCTTCCGAGGAGGAAGCAGAGCAAGCAGTTTTAAGGACTATTCTGTGATAAATGACTACTATTCTTCAGCCATGATCTCAGGATCTAATTTTTGTGTTTAAATATATTACATTTTGGGAATTTAAATCAGGAATCGTCATAATTCGATGCAGATATTGTTAAAATTGGAGGGAATCGATTTATGAAATTCATTCAATCTGCAAATCAGCTTAAAAAGCGTGTGTAATTGTAAATTTGGTCTCATTTCAATCTAACAAAATATTTGAAATACAGCAACACAAAAGCACGCTAGAACCAAACAAATGTGTCTCTCTTGATTGACTGCCGGACGAGAGGATAGTGAGCTACTAATTTTGTCATTTTCCTATTTTACACTCGATGATGTATTATAATTATTTATCACTAAGTTTCATAAATCCAATCTGTGTTTCATGCGGGCTGAAGAATAGTCGAATGCAAATAACATTCAAGACCAATATGAAATTATTATTGTGTAGTGCTGCTAGCACTGCGAGTCCCATCAAGCATTTTCTCGGCACTCCTAGTGGAAATATTTTGAGCAGTTTAACGAACGTACATATGTCTTTGAGCACAGTCAAACGGAAAATATAAAGGTTCATTAGCAATACAATTGTTATCAAAAATCCGATCCCTGATGAACTGGTCAAGAACAATGAAGATAAATTAAATAAAAACTCCTTTGTCAATAAACATACAAATTAGCCAGTGACTTTCCCAAGGATTGGAGCCTTCGAGGTGTATATTTACAACGTCCTCATCTATTCCAAATTGCTGACAAATAACTGGCCTAACCACTATAAGCTCATTCAAGTGCTCACCAAGATCATTGAGGAGAAGAAGAAAGGCCAAAGTCTCGAGGAGTTCTCCGTCTACAAAATGTATGAGCAAAACTAAAAAATATAACGAAGTGACAGGAATTAAAGAGATCATAAAGAAGTAGATAACAGGGAAAGAGATGGGAGGGAAAAAGCTGTGAAGATTGCAACTTCCTATAAAAAGAAGAAAGATTATCGAGTATATAAAAGCAAGGATAAATCAATCCTCGAGGCCACTTCTTTGAAAAAAAGTTTTGAACCAATCGGGCCTGCTAATATTCTGAGCAACAAAAAGCCAGGGCGCCGAACTTTGCTCGATAAAGACCAAGAAGCGAGCATCGAAAAAGTAAACTCGCGAAACCTTGAGAGCAAAGTTGAAAATAGAATAAGGTTGCCTAGTCTGCGTAATACCATCAACTTCCGAGAGTAGAACGAGCAGAGTAAGCAGCCAGACAACAGAAACTCGCAGCAGCAATTAGAATCGGATGACTAAAACAAACATGGCAGCTTGAAGCGTATATTTAACTCGATTTAAGAGTTCTAAAAAGATGAAATAAGTTTTATCGAGCGTAAAAAATCACTCGGAGGCGCCGAAGAGCACAACAAATTCAATTCGTTATATTTGGATCAAAACTAATCAATTGACATGAAATCTGCTAAGGATTAATAGATGAGGTTTTATGAAAACAGATCGGTGCAGTACTCTTAAAAGTAGGAAGGCAAAGACTTTATGAATAGGTCCATTCAATATTCCGAGGATGAGGGAATGCATTGCGATTTCGGGCTGCAAATCGATGACGAAGCCCTGCCTCGATAGACCGATATGCATTTCGTGCAGACGGATCCCGTGATATTCAGCTACGAAACGCCAGAAGAACTGGAGAAAAAGAAGAAACCATACATGTTAGACGAGGAAGTTGAAGCCAACATCATCATTCAGATTCCTCAATAAAGCCAATCGATGCAAACAGTGGGCCCAGTTTCTGAATAAAAATAGGTTAATACAGAACTATTGGTGACAATAAATAGAACCCAGCAATTCCCCGAACCCGAAGAGCAAAATGCGAAGCCTTTGCATGAATTTGATAAAATTGATGAGGAGTTCAAGCACATATACGAGAAGAGGCGGAACATTGTCGACAGTAATGAAGCATACTACAGCATCGACAGATTTGAATAAAAAGCTACAAAATATAAATGGATTGGGCGCGCCAAGGCAAAAAAGAACATTGAATAAATCAGGAGAGAGGTTCTTCTTGAGGCACTTGTATTCTGTGTGTATGACTACTATGGGATAAAAGTACCATAGAAAAGGCTGTCCTATCAAACATGCACGAACATCCTGATCAACCCATAGGACAAGAAGCACCAGTAGCACGCACTGGTCCACATACTGACTGCCGAAAATCCATAGCTCCAGTATGCATTCCAGTTTTCTGAAATTTCCCACGAAGATCAAAAATATCCATTGAGTTAAGAACTAACTTTCAGAAATAGCAAGCAAAAGATTAAGTTTATGAACTATTCGTCACTTCTGGCTATCGCGTACTTCCTAGGAGACCGTCAGCTCTTCACTGAGGGGCAGGTCAATGTGGGGTTCGTGATATCGAACGAGGAAGTCGTAGATATCTATAAACTGAATGCGGACTAGTTCGCACTTCGAAACGAAATAAAGGGGGCAGAGCTTCGATCAATCATGGTGAGTGCTCGAGACTCGATGAGCATCGCTGTTGATAGATTAACTTAGTATCTGTAGCTGGAGTTCTTCTCCATGATCAACAAAATTACGAATCGACAAACTTTCGAGGAGCTCCTCAAACTACTCGAGTAAAACTTTATAAAGATGTCTCCAGCGCATAAGAAGTTTAGGAACACACTGCTTTCGATGAAGACTGAAACCGTGGAGGAAGACCTGGTCAGGTAGTTCATATAAATGCTCAAAGGTAGGCGACAGTCAATTTTGGAGGAATTTAAGGGGTAAATCTACTCGTATCAGAACTATCGGGTCTTGAAACCAAACATACAATTCAGTCTCTAAAATTTTATCAAATCCGCGGAGGTCGAACTATCGAACGCTCGCACAAAAAATGGCGAAAACAGCCGACCCTCTTCTAAAATTAGAATAGAGCGCAAACTCAGGTACAATGACAAACAGGTGACATTTGCAGACGTGTAGAAACATGTGCGCAACAAGGATACGTTTGTGATAATAACCGGGCAATCGGGCATGGGGAAGTCAGTCTTTGTCGAGGAGGTTCACTAGTTCCTGAGTTCGAAGTACGATGACAAGATCCGCATCACCAAATTGCCCTCGAACATATTTGAGCCGGTTTCCGAGTTGAAGTATAAGAAGATGGTCGACAACATCCTGGACGACTACAAGAAACAAGTTATTATAATCGAAGATGTCTAAAACTATCATATGCAGACTATTGCTTTGATCCAGAAGCTCTACAATTTCGAGGACCCCAGGACCAAACCCGAAATGTCCTTTTTGTGCACGACGATTAACCAGAAGCAGTAAGTGACCAAACTCCGAAACAGGCTGATTTCAAAGCAAATCGAAGTCATCCACTGCGAGCTGCTGCCTTTAGAGATTGGCTAAATCAGGAGCTATCTCACGAAATAGATCAAGTACCATAACATCACAGATAAGAAAAACATCATCGAGGAATTACTCGGCAGCCCCAACAACTAGCTGCAACTCTTCACTTAATCACACAGCAAATACAACAACATATCTTTCCTCAGGGTGCCCTTCTACTTGCATGCATACACTTCATTTTTATCGCATGTTTCTGACCTCAACGACCTTCGAGGATGTCTGCTCACCTCTCTCAATCGGTACTCCCTTCTCAAATAAATCCGTAAAATCAACTAAGCCAGGCATCTCCAATAGGTGAAACTTATGAATATCAAGTTCATGGATGTGACGCATGATTTACGCAGAATCTCGTTCGAGTATTACCATAACCTATACCAAAAAAATGATATTATCCGCAGCATCTGCGCCAAAAACACGGATGAGAATTAGCTCATTGCCAACCAGATGTCATTCTACCCGATCAACCTGAGTGCTTTGATTCATGAAGAGTAGTTTCTATTTACGCATGTTGAATACTTGTACTATTATTTGTCTGAGGCCTATTGCTACTATATCGAAAATAGCTACCGCAACCTGCAAATGGAGAAGCTCTACTTCAATGCGAATTTGCTCAGCCTCATCAAAGAGCACTACTTAGTGGAGCAGACCTAATCTAAACTACTCCGTATCGTGTAAAACTCAAAGAAGTACAAGAATACGGCTGAGCAGTCGTCCAATTCGATCACTCTCATGAGCAAGCTCGGCTATATTTTCTCGAATCTGAACCTGGACGATATACAAATCCCCGATGCCGATCTTTCCGAGGCTGTATTCTATCACACTTCTTTGCGCAACGCCAATTTATATAATACCATTCTCTATAAGTCACAGCTGCTTGCATGCCAGCTCGAAAATACCCTGATGGATAACATATCCGTGCATGTCCGCAAATTCGAAATATAGTACACAGTGCTGACAGCTTCACTTTCAATCGACGGAAAACAGCTGGCGCTCGGTTGCGGAAACTATCTCATCATCTACAATACCGAAACTGCCAAGGAAATCAAAAGAATTTAAGCACATTTAGATGTGATCAGGACTGTGAAATACTCAAAGGATAACACAGGGTTGGTGACCATTGCGGATGACAAGACCCTGAGGGTTTGGGATATCCGCAACTATAAAAGCGTTGTTTTCCGGCTTCCCCAGAAAGGACTAATCATTTTTAACTACGAAACTGACAATATTGCCGTTGTAAGCAAAAGTAATGTCAAAATCTGGAACATCAAATCGATGGCAAGCGAGTATGTCCTAGAAGGGCACTCTGACTTTGTCACAAGCGTGGAGTTCGGAGGGGAGGGCAAATTTGTGATCACAGGCAGTAGGGACACAACAGTCAGAATCTGGTAAGCGAAAACGGGGGAATAGAAAAAGATATACAAGGGGCATACCTCATAGATTATCACAGCCAAAATGTCTCCAAATAAAAAGCTCGTCGCAGCATCCAGTAAAGATAAAAATTTTATCATCTGGGATACAGACTCGAGATCAGAAATCCTTAATAAGAAGTTTAACGACTAAATCGTATAATTCTGCCTGGACTAAAAATAGAAATATGTTATCATAGCCTTCGCCAGATAAAACGATATACTCGTGGCCAGTTTGAGCTCTTTGGATCCTATGCACTACCTCGAGGGGCACAAAGCTAGGATCATTAGCATCAACTACGATATGTATTATCGGCGGCTGATCTCGCTCAGCAAGGACAAGACTGTCAGAATATGGGACATCGATAAAATCATGGAAATCGAGGAAAAAAAATACTTGGAGAGAAAAAGTAGGAAAGTGCAAATTAGTGACGGAGGAATATTAGCAATGGCTTTCTGTAAATACAGTCTTCAGTACGCAGTGGCTCATACCAACGGAGAAATTAACATCTACGCTGCAGCATCTAATCGGCATACCGATCAGCTCATAAGCCATAACGGCGAGGTTCGATGCTTAGCCTATGACAAATCGGGTAAGCTATACTCTGCTGGCTCTGATGGGACTATTCGCATCTGGAACTTAGAAGCGAGAAGATAGCCAAGAACGATAGAGGCGCACTCTTCTGAAGTCCTACAGCTCAAACTGAATTAAAAGTATCGTTTGATTGCAACAAGCTCTTTCGCAAATGAGCTTGTGGTTTATGATTTCACAGGAATCAAGCTTGTAATGAGCACCCGGGAATAAGGGAGGATATACTCCATAGAATTCAGTAAAGATGAGAAGCTGATGGCAGTGGGGGGCACATAAAAATATGCCGCATTGTATCAGATCGCAGATGGGGGAAGCTCTATAAATCGGTTTGAAGAGTTGGGTCCAAACGATGATATCATCATCAGCATGATATTCCACTCTGATCACTACCTTGTGGTTGCTCTTAAAAATGGGCACGTTTCAATATGGAACCACATGAAAGGCTCAGTAGTTAAAAAGATATAGAATTTATCTCCAATTTCCTCAATTGTGTCGTTCCAGAAGAAGTATATCTGCTTAGTTTCGGAGGAGGGCAAAATCCGGGTAGTAAACATGGATGAAGGCAAATAAGCCAAAACATTTAAATACCCCTAAACTCCCTCTGCGATTTCCATCAACTCTAGCGAAGCAGTTCTATACGTCTGCACCACCGAAGGCAACATCATTGGTTGGAACCTCGAGAGCCTGAAACCGAGGCAAGAAAAGATACTCTTCGATAGGATCGCATTTGACGAGGAAGGCAACAAGCTCGTACAAATATAATCGGCGAAGTAACTGTTTCTAAGAGACCTGCACTACCACGACTAAAAGATGATGAGCCTGCCATCGCTGCCCTCGGACATCGAAGGCGTGACATTCCACCGCGAGAACATCATATTGGTGCTGAAGAACGGGATGCATTGGGACGTAAACAAGAATAAAGAGTACAAATTCGAAGAGGACCGTGAAATCGAGGGAGAGTTGTGCATGGTGAAGGACAAGAAAAGGAGCAACTTCTATCGGACCCCAGTCCGCAAAGTTAAGAATATCAAATTGCCAGTGCAAGCTGTGCTGGAATAGCTGTTTTCATCCTGAATTTGAATGCAACTAATTAATATATGTATCTGATATACATCTAATCATAAATAAAAATAAAGCATACCAAATGCCGTCGAATCTTCGCGACTACATGAACAAAAACAATGTAACCAACTCCGCAAGAGACAGTAGAGATGACTCCAGGCCTGTGGTTATCCCTGAGGACAAGGACTTTGGCTTCAAGGCTAATAATATCGACCACTATGCCGGACAAAAGCCCAAAAAGTTCATGAGCTCCAAGACCGAGTGCATGGACGAACTGACAAGGATTTTGAACGAAATCGAGAGGAAAGATCATGAGCTGACCAGAACCGGGGAAGGCCATAACATTAGCATCTTAAAAAAATTCAATGATGACTACGATAACTATGCGAGCCAAGTCATCAAACAGGTCGAGAATCAACTTCGTGAAAATAAATAAAAACTTATGCGAGAGCTCAAAGAAAGGAGGTCCACAGAACTAGCAGAGACGAGGCCCATTCGGAAGAACATCGATCGGTTGAAATAGGAAGTGACCACTCTGAGAGATGGCTTGTATCGGGGTAACTTTGCATAACATGTTAGATAACGAGTATCGTGAATACATCTCCAAAATCGTACTGAAAGACTATGATAATGAGTTAGACATAGTCCAAACGGATATAGACCGGCTGAGACTCCCCGGCATATAGTTGAAGATGGATGAGAAATACTACAGTTGCTTTAGAAATGACACAAACAAAATCATAGTCGTGAAAGATTAACTCTCCAGCCGTTACAACCATGAAGGCAGCAACTATCACCCCCAAAGGAGAGAGGAGGTTTTAAATCATAGTTCCCATATTCCTCAGGGCAAGGTGGATACCTTTAAAAAGCCAGATATTAGAGATAATATGAGATATGATGACATTAATACACATCCGAATCGAGATCAAATCAAACGGACCCCCCACTCGTGATTCATACAGAATTAACCTATTTGTTTAGCATAACTTCAAAGTGTATCATAACTGCAAAATTTATTCATATTTCATACTTCAAAGTGTTCATAATTCAAAAAGATGATAAAAATGGAAACCATCTCATAATCGAAGGATTTGAAGCTGCTTCTGGAAACAAATGCCGAGCCATTCTTTCTGGGAGACTGACCAAGTTAGATTGGAAATTTGTTCATCTGCCTTATACTCCAGCAACGGAGATTGATAATTTTCGGGCTTGTCTCCATTTAAATCCCATATGTATGCCTTGCAGTCATCCCCAACTGAACATATGTGATATGCAGATTGAGGAGCCCAAGCAATTGCGTTTACACAGTCTTTGTGGTTCTTCAGGGCGCAATATGGAACTGTGGGCTTTCTGGAATCAATCAGCGTGATATAGTTTTGTTCCATTTCGATTACAGCCAGTATGTTTGTCGAAGGCTCTTTTCTATTCCAGGCCAGTTTTAAGATCGGCCTTTTATCAGTTTCGTAGAGAACTGAAGAGTGCTGCAAATCTCTGATATCAAACTGCCTGACACTGCCATCGGCCCCAACTGAGGCGAAAATGTCCCTATCTTTTGAGAAGTGGATGTCATAGACTTCCTTATCATGTGCAATGAGCTGCGTATAAATGGATCCTTTTTCGATGTCCCAGATGGAGCAAGTGGTGTCGATGGAGCTGGTCCCAATGAGGTTTTTTTTTTCGGGGTTCCAGTCGAAAGAAGTCAAGGGGGCACAAAATTAGTTATCCTGAATAGATTATGGCATAAATACGTTCTTGAGGTTGAGCTTCAGGTTCACCTTCTCGTTGTCGACGATTTCCCAGATTTTTAGATTTTCACCAGATGTCGCCATGAGATCTGGCCCGCCACTATTCTATAAATTATCAACAACTCTACCTATTCAGGGTGAAAAAGAAGTTTTGTCGGTGGGAAGTGATGTTCGAAGGACACCTTCTTCTCGAACGTGCGTTCTTCATTGAGCTGGATGATTTCGACATGGTTAGTCACTTCCGACAAGAACGATGCGACTGCCATCCGAAAGGGGTAGGCTTCGTTATTTGAGAACCCTAAAGCAAATATTGTCCATGGGGCCTCATAAGGGATTACTTGGTTTTACGCACTTTTGGCTTTGTCCTGGTCTGCTTCAGACATTAAAGGAAATTAAAATTAGTTATCTCTCTATTTTAAATTATGCACTTATAATAGCGCATCGTCTCGATCGAATTGACCGTTGGCCAATTCGATGGAGCAGTTAGAGAATTGAAACTTATCCAGATCCACTCAGTATCAATTACATATAGATCCAGGCGGTGTTTCCCTGTTTAGATTGTAAATCCTCAGCCAAATGCATTTCTAGGCAAAAGTCTTCTACCATAACAGGATCTTCAAATTTGACAATGTCCAAGAGTTGAAAGAGGGAAAACAATTTATCATTCGATTGAGTCCTGCTTATTTTAGGGAATATAAAAATTCATCAGCAAACATTTTATCAGTTTCATACTAATTATGAACACTATCCAAAATTTATATATCAGAATGCTTTCACCCTGATGAGAAAAGCATTGGCATCAAGGGATCAATTTATTTAATGCAAATGTATCACGAAACAGGAAATTATTCAATTTTCACGAATGACTGCTGCCCCATTTTTAACCTTCCTAAACACGTTCTCTCTTATTAGCTTCAAGAGTGTTGCGCCTATGAGGTTTTCATTGTATTTATGGTTCAGACTGTTTTGGAGATCTTGCAGTCGAACTTCGTTGCCAATTGCAACTCTCTTCTTAATAGCCTATTAAATTTTTTAGATTTCCTGGTAGTTAGCAGGAGAGATGTCATAGCCCATCTATTTGCCCTCGATAGCCTTCATAGTGGATAATTCGAATAAATTGTGTGCTTCGTTAACGTCTTCCTCTGTGACTTCACTTCTTAACTTCATTTTAGCTAGGGCTTCACTGAGCCTGATGACTGCCTCGAGCTGCCTGACAGTAATAGGGATGATGTTTTTACTCAGTGTCTTCATGTCTTTCGCCTTTTTCCGATCCGCAATATAGGCGTTTTGTAGTTTCTCGCAGGCTTCTTCAGTTAATCGAGGTGTGATTTTGTTCCTGGCGTAGCTCACGTATTTTTTCAATATATTAAAGGGTATCTCGCCTTCTTGCTATTTTTGTAGCTTGCCTTGATGTATTTACAGAATATGCTTTGCAATTCGATCATTGTTTTATTGGGTGTTGATGTCCAGCACAATGAAAATGCAATCGAATCTTGACAAAATAGTCTGTTGAAGTTACAACTGCTCGCTCGTGTTAATCGTCACATCTAAGCGACCCTTTATTGGATTCGCTGCGGCTAACACTGAAGTCCTTGAATTTAGTCGGGTTGTGATGCCTGCTTTCGCAATACTGATCGTTTGCTGTTACATGGCTTCATGGATGGCGACTCGATCTGCTGGTTTCATTTTATCGAACTAATCGATGCACACAATACCCCCATCTGCTAGCACGAGGGCCCCTCCTTCTATCTGGAACTCACCCGTCGAGGGGTCTTTGTTGATGCTTGCAGTTAAACCAGCAGCCGAAGATCCTTTTCCGCTGGTGTACACCGCAATTGAAGCTGTCTGCTCCACAAACTTAAGAAACTGCGACTTTGCTGTAGAGGGATCTCCGATTAGCAAGATGTTGATATCTCCTCTTAAGACTGTTTTATCTGGGAGGCATTTTCGGGATCCCCCAAAAAGCATGCAAGCAATAGCCTTCTTGATGTCTTCATTGCCACAGATTCCCGGAGCAATCGATTTATAGATCTTTGAGTAAAGCTCCTCGTCTTTGCTCATTTTTTTGAACATCTCCTACTCCTGAGTGGTATATTGGAAGTGTGTTCTTTATTTCATCTTCTCCATCCCCGACACGTAGATGACCCCCTTGGTGATGTTGTCGGAATTCGTGTTGTTCACCATCAGAATCCCTGTGATTTTGATTCGGTCACCGGGTACGCATTTGTTTACACTGTACCTGTCGCAAACAAGGGCATAAGTCCTAGCTATCTCCCCTGTTGGTATCTCTTCGGGGTTTTCTTGAATCTTCATGCTCTGAGTGTCGATGACTTGACTTTACGGGAGGGCCACATAAGGATCAGGAGGGCATTTTTGATTTGAGCCATTTTGGCCTGAGCAATACGTCGGGACATATGGAAATTGTCCTGGTTCTAAGACAATGTTCCTAACCAACTGGCAGTTCCTGCACTTCAACTTGAGGACTGAAGCCTTTATATATGGTTTTGTGCAGCTAATGATGATCCCGCTGACCGTGAACATTCTATTTACAAGCCCACTATCGACATTCCTCAAGACCTTCGGATTTTCGTCACTGCGTATCGAGACTTGCCATGGCGTAATTCCATCATAGTCGGAAAACTATTTTTTTTTAGAGAGGGCATACCCTTTGACTCCTTCCTCCATCACTGTTATCATCTTCAGAGGCTTAAACATGAGCTGCTAATAGAGCTGTTCGTTGCCGACTTTCAAGTCTGCAAGTTCGATTATGAGGAAGTATTTGCCTAGTTGGAGGTTAGCTAATAGCTGTTTATGATAAACTCGAATGTTTTCGCGGTAGAACTCAGATAGGAATTACTTGAAGTGGAATTGGAAGTTTGAAATGGTGCCTTAAATTTCAATGGGCTGCTCTCGGATGAGATTTTGGGCACTTGTGAGCACTGTTTCTCCGTGCATTTTGGCGCTTATTTATCAAACGATTAATTTGCTGATTTATTATTTGCACCCCCAAACAACAATTCCGAATATTGCTCCAGTGCAAATAATATATATATTGTGTATAAGTATAATATATGTAGTGCATATATATAGTGAGTTTAGTGTGCCTCACGTGCTTCTTTTATAGACGGATTTTCAATTTGAGGGCTTGAAGTAGGTATGAGAGATCAGATCAGTTGGCACTAGCTCTTTGGTAAGCATTCGTGTACTTCTGAGTAGCGATGCGTCAAACAGTACAGTTTTTCGCATTTCTCGCAGAAGTAATGGTTGACGACAGACAGTTTTTTCTTACATTTTTCGCAATGGTACACTCTATTAATTCGATTATCAACTGTGATGGTTTTCTGATGATGCTATTCATTTTTGCTGTTTTGATACTGGTCAGTAACACAGGGATGCTTCCAATAATGTTCGTCACATAACTGATCATTCTATAATACGAGTTGTTACGATACGACTGCATTTTTTGCAGGTGTAAGGGATATAGTCTTTGAGGCTGCAGACTGAACATTTTGAACCGATTTCATCATCTTGCATTTATTGCAATTATGAGTATCATATAAGCACTTAATACACATAAAAATACAAATTGCTATTCTGTGCCATCCTGATCAAATTTCGGATGTTGCTACACATCAAAGTCATATGCGAGCCATTATACCGATGATTATGTCATTCAGAGGTGATTATTTAGCTTAGGTATGGATTAGGTCGTGAGTTTATTGATCATTCATCTGGCTCTTAAAAATACTCATGATTAATTGCTTTTGAATCGTTGCTTCCGCTTTGTATTTAAACTCTGTTTTCATAGATATAGCGAATATTTGCGTCCAATTACTCGCACTCCTCTTGCAGTCGCCGTATCTTCAAGCCTGCCTATCTGACATATAGGCAGTGCATATACTAATTATACTTTATTGACTAGTTCAAATGCTGGATGGTCTGCTCGTGCAAGCATATCTGTTACTTGTGGACTGTCTCTAAGCGAGATAAATTCTCCTTTTGCCTATCCATTAATTATGACTGTCTCCAGATCAGCTATACTAACAATTATTTATTATGCTGGCTAGCTGTCAAATTCTATAAGCAGTGAGCCTAGCTATACAATGGCCCAGCTTAAATTCGGGTTTAATGATAATTCTTCGGCAATGTTTAGTGTTTTTCATCATGCTTATGCGATAATTCCTTAATAAATTTGCCGTGATTATGAAAGAGCTATTTTTGCCATGTTTAATCTGACTACTTGCCTTCAGAGCCGGACGAAGAGCCGTGGACACTACATATTTGGTCATTCTCTCTCTACTGATCTTCACTTTATTTCATTTCACAGGCTTAGCTTTTAAGCTACTTTAATTATATAAGGCATATAAAACGAGTGCGGTGAGTTATTCTCATCGTAAAAGTGCTACTTCGTTAATCTGAGAAGAGAAAATGGAACAAAAGGAAAGACAAGGGAAGCAAGGGAAGCAGAAGTATGGCTACTTCATTGTTTTTAATTAAATTCTTACTTAAATGACCTAACTGAAAGGAACTAACTACGACATAAAATATCAATCATTCATTTGCCCTTGAGCCTTTTTATTACGATCTCATAGCTTTATACTCGCTTATTCTTGAAATAGAACATCTTGTTGTAGAAACTATCTTTGTCGATCCCATTTTTTATCGCGCTCTTCTGGTTGGTGTTTGCCTGGCTCTGGTACAAGTTGCTCGTATTTCTGTACGACTTTGTGGGCGTTGTCTGCCTTCCTACATAGTATGACTTCGACACTGACTTCTATTTTGATTTTGAGGCTGATCCAAACTCACGCTGGATCTGCAACTCTGTTTACTTGCTGATCTTTTTGTTTGGGGTCCTGTTTCGATTGTGACTATTGTTATTTTGGAAAAGCTCATGCTTTTTGAAACTTTTGGTGGGAGTCTTTGATGTGTTGGAATATTTTGGAGTCAACTTCATTGGATGCAGCTCCGAATTTTGTTTTTTGCGATGGTTGGTCAAAGGCTCGAGTTCTTTGCTTTGAGTATTGTAGAGATTGCGATTTGTGTTGATACTACGAGGGTTTTGGATGCTGTGATTGCTATGAGAGCCTTTAGGACCACTGAGGCCGGTATATGTGATCTTAGAGATAAGCTAGAGGTTTTTATTCAATGTCTCCTTGATAATAGTGTTAAACTCCCTCAGCAAAGTCGCATCTATGTCAAAACACTTCACGAACTACTCTCCATACTTTTTATAAAAGTATTCCAGAGTCGCACCATCTTCATAAAATATCTTTTCATTTTCTTCAAAGACTCGCTTATAAATCTATAAATTTTTTTTGCTGTCGTGCGGACTGAACCTTGGGAAGAATTTCCATTTCTGAAAAGATTCCTCCAAGATATTCGGAAGGCCTGGGTTTGTGGAATTTTGGGACGAACTGTGGTTGGAATTAGAATTGCTATTCAAAGACAATGATACTCTTTTTTGGATTTCGAAGAGAGTTGGCAGGATTTTATCGATGAGCTGTAACCTCTTATGGGAATTGGGGCCTAAAAAATAGTTTTTGAAGCCTCGAAGGGAGACTAGTCCATTGATTTCGCACATGTCCCGCTTGAGCTCCTCGAAATGCACTCGAAATGCCTCAAAATTGATGGGCATAGAATAGTTCTCAGCAATGAGGAGAGCTGCCGTAAAGTGGAAAAGTCCAGAACTTCTCACGTGAATGTATCCAGTGTGATCCAGATAGGAAAAAATACGTTAAACCTTCTCGACATGAATCATATTGCTTGATTTGTTCTGACAATAGAATCGATTATAAGCCTAGTTGAGCATTTCCAAGCTCTTTGTGATCTAAGTATATCAGATGGTTTACCTGCCCCACATTCATGAATGAGTTCTGGGCTAGCTAGTTGGCAATAAGTTCCTATTTGGGATAAGTTTGGGTCTGCTTGCATAAAAATATGTCGAAGATCGATTTAGACTACAGCCAACTCTTGTAAAGTTCAAGGAACTCATCAGCATCAATTTCACCTTGCTTTCTCCATTGGAGGATCCTGCATGATATGAAATAAGTACTCCAAGAGAGATAAACAGTTATCATCGAGGTAGTTCGTAGAGAGCTCAAAGCACAAGCTGTCGAGCAGTTTAGATAGCAAAGAATGTAGCTATAAAATCCTTTCGTGCCTTTTCATTTGGGTTGGATAAAATTATTAACAATAAATTAATGCTGCTATAATAGAAAACTCATTTCGATATTAATTAAATTCTCAGAAATTTAAAGATGGTCGGCCTCTCCAAGCTCATGAAGCAACTTTAGCGAGAGAATAATGGAAGCCAGAAATCGATAGTTGAGGAAGATAAGATCGAAGACATCTATGCCATACTTACCAAAATTTAGTCAAAAAACTTAATGGTCACTGAGTGGATGGCCTTTATGATCGAGAAGGGGTTTGTGAAGAACAGTTAAAAAATATTCGACTTCCTCGATATCTATGATGAGGCGAAGGCGATGGACAGCTCTGAACTTGCAAATATCCCCAAGCTACTTCAAGAGAATAAAATAGAATAAGAGTAAAAGTTCATAAAAAAGAAGTTCCTCGTCGCTTTGAAGAAGGTCGCCAAAAAAATATGCCCTTCTGATAAAGCTGCTTTCGAGAACATTGTATACCCAAGGATAATTTCTCATGAACGGACTGATGATGTCCGGATCAAAGTGGAGGATATACGCAAATTTCTGACAAGGGAAACAATCGAAGTTTTCAGGGAGTATGGAAGTGAGCTCGAAATAATCTTTGAAATATATATGCCTGAAAATTTCAATAGCAAAATGAACTTTACTTGGCAATAACTGAGATTCATGTAAAAGAAACTGCCTATTATCTGTTTTTTCCGCTTCTTATGGGAAGCAGAGATCTGCCCTCTTCATATTTCTTCAACGCACTTTCTATAAATTGCCAGTAAACTCATCCCTCCCTCTTCAATCTTGAGCAACCAGAACCCGAAAGAAAATATGTTCTACTCTTCGTAAACAATTATTACATACGGCAAAGAAGCAATCAACTCCAAAAAGATTAAACTCCTCGAAGGAGATATCGGCCTCACCTTCCTTGACTTTTCTTTACTGTTAGCAAGACTCTCTATCGAAATTACAAAAGAAAAAGTCAATTTCGCTTCTTCTTTGAGCAAACTCTTTGATATCTTTCGTTTAAAGGAGTTGGTTGCGAGCCGTGGCGATATGAAGGGAAAACCAAATTTGTTTGAAGAGAAAGTTAAACAATATTTTGATGGCACTAAGAAGCTTGGCAAGAATAACCTGCAAGTGCAAAAACGATAAACCAAAAAGAAAATTGAAGAAATTATGGAAATTAATTAGCATTTCGATCAATAAAGCAAAAAGTAATTTAGTCAGGTTTAAATTACCCCAGAATAGTTCATGGCAATTAAAAAAGGATTAGAGGAAGAACAATTGCCCACAATTCCTCCAAAGCAAGTTAAGGAGAAGGAAAACGACGCCTCTTATGATTTGGAAGTCAAACACGTTGTGATTGGGGAGCAGTTGCCGAAAATGTAAATATTATTTAATGAAGACCTGAAAAGAACAAGGCCGCTCCTAAAAAGAATGACAAGAAGGAAGAGCAATCCCATCGATTCCCGATGGAGGCAGGATCGCGGACTGACACATCTGCTGATCATTTCAATTAAATTCTAAAAAAACCACAGAATCTCAGAAAGAATACATAGTACCCAGTAATTTTAACGGAAATACTATACCCACATGACCTTCCCGATCTTTCTGTCAACCCCAAAGCGGAAATCTATTTAGAAACGGCCTACATTTACTTAGGTTAAAAGAGCTATGAGAAGGCCTACTTAAATTGTTGTAAAGCTCGCGCTCTCTGCGAAAACACCAAAAGCGTGCCAATTTAGTTTTTTTTTACTATTTTGGAGGCTCAGATTTATGAAGCAGCAGGCCGAGATGCCAATGCTTTGTTGCACTATCACAAAGCGAAATGTACTCAACTCTCTAACTTTAGAAATATCTCAAAGTCCTAGCTATAAAAATTATGACCTCAGAGCATATGCGTACCAAGGATTAGCCACATGCCTCTATCACCTTTAAGAATATGAATATTCTTTTCGGTGTTTCCTGAAAGTGGCTGATTTGAAAAAAGAACAACTCTAGCTCGAATCGATTGGAAAAGCCATTATTTAGAACAATATCGGGTGCTGTCTGATGATTCTCAATCGAAACACCGAAGCCATTAAGCATTTTACCCTGAGTCATAACATTTTGGATCTAACGGAAGGCACTTTCAATGAAAGGACACTCACTGTGCAGTAGAATCAATCAAAAAATAAGAAAGGACATATTGAGGCTCAGCCTGGGTTTAAAACGATGTGGAGAACCTATGCTGATAAATAGCCGTTTAAAAAGGCCGAAAATACAGATGGAAAAAAGCCTGCCAAAAAATGAATGATGAAGATTAATTGCTAAATTTACAAAACTAAAACGCAAAATTTACTAAAAAAATAAAGCTGTTAACGTCCTGCATGTTTTATTTTAAGAAGGAATAAAATAATAATATATGTCTTCAAATATACGGTTTTATTAGTCTGTAGTGCCCAAACTAGGTTGGCAACTTATAATTGTCAGGCCCCGGAGTAAACGATGAGCTGGCTATTTTATCTGTAAATGATTTTCTGTCTTGAGTTCCAATCTTTCCACCCTTGCTTTTTAAAGCAACTTGAATGTTATAATCGAAAGGAGACGGAGTTTTTTCTATATTCACCAACTAATACATTTAAAAAGACGAAATCTTTCAGTTTTGTTCAACATCGCACTTCCGCCCAAAGTGCTTGATCTAAATTTTGATATGCAGTTTTTGCCGACTATTTTAGTCCCGATATTTTCGTAATCGCACGGACCCGGAATCATGGATTTCTCCTGGTCATTAATGAAATCTGCATTATGGTTGGTATACAGTTCCTGTGATTGGCAGTCTTCGGCCGCATCGAATAGCTAATTTTGGAGTATGAGGGCTAGACATAGTTTCCAGGGCCTGGATTCTAAGTATATTTTATTATTACTTTCAAAGGATTAGCTGGAATATAGCTATTCGAAATTATTTACTTGATTAATCAATGATTACAGATCTCCCAAGAGCAATTGAAGCAGAATAATTTCGAGTTTCTTTCTGATTCGGATTATACATCCACGAAGAAGCACCCTACGAAACTTCAGTGAAGACTTTCCTTCTCGAGTACCCAATCGTGGATACTCTTTTGGAGAGAGTCGACGCGTCGTTCATGTACGAAACCTGTGGGCAATATGGGGATGGCCTTTTAAACCTCTTTCCTCTTGAAAACGACCAAGCCTGCTTCGATGAAGAGTTGTTTGTGAGAGAGTTTAGAATTTATTATCGAGATTCTTCGGTGAAAACTTGTTTCCTTGGCATATTGAGCCTGTTAATATAATATAACCGAAAAGGCGAATAAAATAACAGAAATATGAACAGATAATAAATATATAGGGTGATAAATAGATGGAGATCAATGGAGGATCAGACAGAGACCATGGCAGATGCTGTTTTAGCATGAATGAATTTTTCAAAATATATTATATTTCCATTTGTCCGGAGTTTTTGAGTTTTCTGTAATATCTAGCCAGTCGATGAATCCTTGAATCAATCAAAATCAATCATAATTTCGAATCTTTGTCTTTTCTGCACTTTTCGCTATGTCGACGAATAATAACAGCCTTTTTATTAAGCAGTTAATGTCTTCAGTAATCTACGGACAGCCTGAATAAAATTGGTCAATATCGTATTTCTTCAATAGTCTTGCATAGCAATCTTTATCGGTGAGAAGCTTGATGATTGAGATTGCCTCTTTGTCTCTTGATGCTAATATTTAATTCTAGTTTCGATTGGTCACATTTCTGCTGATGCTATTTATTTTATTATGTATAATAAACAAATGTCGACAATAACTTCAAAGCCAGCAACGTACCTCCCATATATCTCATCTCCTCTCTCGCGATTGAAAAATTCAACATAAATGCTGAGGGTGCCGAATCGAAGCATATCTCTTTCCCCTCGAAGTTATAAAAATGTTACTAAGATCGCATCTCACAACGAATAGGAAATGAAGAACTCCCCTTCTATTAAATACAGGCACAGCCAATCCAATAACTCGCATTACTCCGATCATGTAAAGCATGACCACAACTCTGATTTATCAGGCGAGCTGCCCAACAAAGCCGATGAGAAATTGCTATCTCATTTTGTCATGAAATATCTCTCAAGGAAGGAGCAATACGACAATAAATATTTGTTATCAGAAAAGAAAAAGGAAGATATGATGCTTTCGAGATTTAAAGACGAAATCAGAATAGATCCCAAGTTTCGAAGAGTGTATCAAAGACAAATAAAAAAATAGAAAAAGTACCCTGAGTGCAAGTTCATCATCGGGGTCATCTGACTTATCTTGAGCCAAAATACCTTTGATTGTAATAATACAACTTCATTTATAGTCTATATTCGAGTTTAGTTTTATATTTTTTCAATTTTGAAATTCGAATCCAATTTGGCAGTGTAAAAGTCTATTCATTGATCACCTGCTTATCTTATGATGAAAGAATCAATTTTGCAGTAGTAGATGGAAGTTTTAATTATATTCGAGTATCTTTTTGTAATTGAGAATAGTGTAATAGTGGCGAATTTCGAGTTATTTATGATTTAAAAATTGATTTAATCCATAATTTTAATTTGGCGCAATGATGAACATCGAAGAAAACAGTCTTCAAATGGAAAGCTAAAACGTATTCACTAACTACTTAAGCAGGATGCCAATAAAAGACCCTCATTTCTTTTCTTTTGATCTGGATGCTTTTCGAGCGCATGATCCATCGACTGCTCAAGACATCATTCGAAACCCCACCAAATACTACAGACTAATTCGAGCACACATGGAGAAAAATTTAGCAGGTGGGGTTGAAAAGAAAGAGTACATTTCTAAAATTGAGCATTTTACAATAAACTTCGAGGGTAATTTGGGCTCGAATTTTGTAACACCTCGAGGTCTCTCCAGTCGTATGGCGAATCAGCTTGTGGGCATTCAAGGCATTATTACTCGCATGGATTTGACTAAAAACCAACTTGAAAAGAGCGTGCACTGGTGCCAAAAGACAATGAGCCACGAAGTTAAATAGTATCCTGACACCTTCGCCCCTGAAAAGTAATTCGACCCCTCCAAGACCAAATTCATCAAGCGTTTCGACGAGAATAACAACCCCTTGGATTTTTAATTTGGGTTGAGCTCATTTAGAAACATACAGACCGTCGTGGTGCAAGAGCTTCCCGAAATGGCGCCTCCTGGACTGCTACCTCAATCAGTCACGGTCATCCTTCAAGGCAGGCATGTGAATGCAATAAAGCCAGGAGACAGAGTGCAGTTAATTGGAATTTACAAATTGATTCCGGGGGCTATGAGCAAATAAAAGGGGATCTTTCGCCCATTTTTCCTGTGTTTATCAGTAAGACCTCTTCATCAAGTGATCCAGATGAGCAAAATGACAGGAAGGATGCCATGCCCTGAAAACGAAATGTTCGATTTGTTTAGTCGATCAATTGCACCCTCGATTTACGGGCACGAACACTTGAAGAAGGCTGTACTACTGATGCTTTTGGGAGGATGTTAAAAGGTGCTTGAAAATGGAACACATCTCAGAGGCGACATCAACCTTTTGATGGTTGGAGATCCAGGGACCGCTAAGAGTCAGATGCTTCGTTGGATTCTCAGCACAGTCGATCTGGGGATTGGCACTACTGGAAGTGGAGCAAGTGGCGTCGGCTTAACAGCAGCGATAGTCAATGATCGAGAAACTGGCTAGAAGACTTTAGAGGCAGGAGCAATGGTGCTGGCAGATCGAGGATACGTATGCATCGATTAGTTCGATAAAATGAATGAAATAGATCGAGTGGCCGTCCATGAAGTAATGTAACAGCAGACAGTGACAATAGCAAAGGCTGGTATCCACTGCTCCTTGAATGCCAGATGCTCAGTGATTGCTGCAGCCAACCCTCTCTTCAGTGAGTACCAAAAAGATAAGCCTCCAACCAAAAATATAGGGATGCCGGATTCGCTGCTTTCCCGTTTTGATCTTATTTTTATTATCCTGGATGAGAAGGATGCGGAGAGAGACAGAAAGGTTGCCCAAAGAGTTTGCAGAAACCATCGATTCGCCCCCATCTCTTCGTCTTTCAACCTACAGTTTAACGAGGATGAGGAGTTCATTATTCAGCCTGTTGAGCCTCCATCCAAAGCAGAACAAGACGAGACATTTGAAAAAACTGCTGTTTTCAAGTCAGATAGTCGAAGCGAACTCCTCAACCAAACATTCTTAAAGAAATACATTACATACTGTAAGACTAAAATAACCCCTATTCTATCCGACCAGGCCATCACCTTACTGTCAGCTTTGTGGACGACTCTCAGGCAAAAGGACCATGAAGCCAAATAGATGTCACATCACAAGGTTCTCCCAATTACAATCAGGACTTATTAAACACTGATCAGGTTGAGCACAGCTCACGCCAAACTCAGGCAATCAAGTGTCGTCGAGCTCTATGATTGCATTGAAATATTTAGGCTGATGGTCTTTTGTTTGTACGGAGCGGAAAATGACCTTGACGAAGAACTTGAGCAATGCCTGAAAGAGCATGACCTCGACGTCGCGATGCCGGTAGGGAAGAAGAAGATTAAGCTCACAAACTTTAATGAAGCTGAATAGATTTATGATGACTCGGGTGAGGCCAACAACAGAAACCCAGCATACTGGAAGAAGGGCAAGAAGTAAGAAGAAGAGTTAATCAAAGGCATGGAGAAAATATAAATCAACAAAGATGAAAAACAAATAGAGCAGATCCTCAAAAAGTCAGAAGAAGTTGTCATTCCCCAAAGGGAAAAGAACTCGTAAACTTTCAAGGCCATCGTGACATTAAAAAACAAGAAGCGGGAGGATTATGTGACTGTCAAAGATTTGAAAGAGCATATGCTGGGGAAGCTGGGGAAACGAATCACCGAAAAGGACATCGACTTGAGCCTATTAGAATTGGATACAAGTGGAAAAATACACTTCATTGCAAATTAGGGCAAAATATATATTTGATGTTTGATTATTTGCATTTTATGCATCTTATATTTGTTTAGCATTCAAGACAGGTAATGCCTGCTCCATATCTTACTGAAGTTATAAAAAGAAATCAGCATTTGCATTTTTAGAAGTTCTTCGATGATTCTGGCAGCAAGGACATATTCTTCTGAGCAGTTGTTCCGGCAAACTGATTAACCAAACTAACTGTCAAATCATGAAACATTTCAGATATGTTCTATCCATTTTTAGCCGAGACCAAATAGTGCTTTATTTCATATTTTGAGGCCATTTGCTTGGCAAGTTTTATCGCTTATGAAGCATATTCACTTTCCTATTAAATGCTTTATTGAATCTTGATATTAGCGTTTGTATTGATCATTTACTCGGATAATTACTGTAAGCTTTAACCTATTGGCCCATTTTTTTACTTTCCACCCTCAGAATGATTTACTTATATCTTTTCGTCCTTATCTTGGTCTTTATTATTGTTCTTCTATATTTACTTTATATTGCCTTCCTTCGAATGATCTTCATTTTATTTTTGCTGCCCTTTGTGTTTGCTATTTTCTACTTATTTTGATTCTTTTAGTGGCCCTTCAATGCCTTTGATATCAGAAGAGTCAGCTCGCTTGATCTTAAGCAGGTCTGATTTATTACCAACCAGATAAGTACAGCTTGGAGGTATATTCTCTTCCACAGCCTTCCCTAAATAGTATTAGCACTTTTCTAAGGACTCGGGGTCCATGCAGTCGTAGATGCAAAGACATCCATTACAATTTTTATAATATGTGCTGGTTAAGGCTCGAAACTTTTATTGCCCAGCAGTATCCCAGATTTGCAAGCAATAGCTTTTGTTGTTGAGTTGCTCATTATGAGTATGGTAGTCGATTCCGACAGTGGCTTGATAGGCAGTAGGGAATTAGGAAGAGATCAGCCTGCAGAGCATGGAGCTCTTCCCCACAAACTGAGTGCCTACTAAAATAACTTTGAAGGCTTTTAAGGCTACTTCATGGGTCGAGTCATCCATATTAAGTCGATTTAAATATGATATTAATAAGAGAGGTGTTAAAAGTTATTTCAGGCTGATCTTAGTTTTGGCTCATTTGAAATCCGACAATTTGCTCTTTTGCAGCAGTTTCTATATATTCTTCATATTGGAACTTCCTGCTTTTTCCTCCTTCTTCTCGACTTCATATGATTTCATGGGTATGAGTTCGGTTATATCCCGGATTTTCCTCTTTTGATGTCTCACCCAGTATATCTCGATGACGATGAAGCTGACAAAAAAGTAGAGGGCGAACAAGCTGATTAGTGAAGACCCAAAGTTATCTGAGACCTACCCATATAATATAATACCGTACATTCGAAGAGGCAGACTTATAGGCTTTATAGGATTAGATGTAGGATTCGATAATGTCAATGGTCAATTTCATCGTGATGTTCTGTCCATACATGAGAGATAAAAACCCATTGGTTTTGTGTTGCAATTCGGCAAATCCTGTGTTGTTTTTTATAAACTTATTCATTTTGTGGATGGCAGTCTCATATGGAATGTTTATCTCTTAGTTAAACTACGGCAAGCATTCATAGTGCCTGCATAGATACTAGTACCGCATTGTATTGATCAATTATGTGAATTATTCGAATTAAGGAAGCGACTCTTCGAGGAATGTGTGGCTCAAAAAGCTCTCAGTCTGCTCATACTTGCTGATGAGCTTTAAATAGTTGGAAGGGTCAGTTTACTTTGTGATAATGTGGCTGATGAAGTAGTTGGCTCCCGCTGCGAAATATACCTGCTTTTGTAAGATCTTGCTTAGGGTTTACACTGAGTTTACTAAATTCACCTCCTCTTTTAAAAAGAAGTAAAGGGTGAATGACAGGATCTGAACCAGTAGAATAATGCTTACGATTATGAATGGGATGAAATATCTCTTAGGTAGGATTATTTGGGAGGCGAAATTCCTCTTTTTGGGATTTTAAGAATTTTACTGGTCCTCTCCCTCGAAGGTATCTCCCTGTATTCGGTTGGTTATGCTCATATCCTCCATGAAGCCTCGAACAGAGTTTTCCTTGCTCGATAGATTTCCGGGGAGGAAGCTTTGATTTGATTTTTAGTTGATTGAAGCAAAGCTCATTTGTTTCTTGGAATGAGACTGATGATCGAATAAATGGTCTCCGCCGACATAACGGCGAAGGTACTCAGTGGCCTAATTAATAAAAATGCTAGAGGCATTGACGATAGATATAGCATAAACAGCCTAAAATTATATCGTCTTCAAGACTCTCATCGTCATTATGACCATGATGGAAACTGCGATAACAATCACAGCCATAACCAATTTGAGACTAATTTCAATAGCCCTGTTGTTTGAATTCAGGTTTTTAGTCTACTCGATGAAGTTCTCAATGTAGAGGTCAGAGGACCCTGAGAGCAATTATTTCATAATGATTTGAAAGTTCACCAAGGAGTAATCCATCACGGAAAATATGAAGTAGTATAAATTCATGTACACCTCTCCAGATAGTTCACTCAGGGACGATTGTGTGGTCTTTGGTTGGTCTTGGATTCGACTGCGCGACTATCCTTATTGATAGATCTTTCGGCTGTAGGTTTATTTGTTGTACTTGGAAAGTTTTTACGCTGTCTGCTGCAATTCGAGAGTCAGTTGCGAAAATTCGTAGATCTGTGTTGATGGTGGCTGGGGGTATTGATAGCGAAAGAATAACTCATATCTGCTCCCCATTATCATGGCCTCGTTTTGCGCGTAGTAATGCCTTTCAACTAAGCGAAAAGTGGTCAATATTTCATTTTCTAAAAGGGAGATCTGGCGGATCTGATACATCATATACCCTTCTACACCAAAGCCGAAAAGAAGCAGAGTCAGAACAGAAATAAAGAGGAATCTAAAGAGTCTCCGATTGAGTTTTTCGGAGCTGGCCCATACAGATTTGAAATAAAAGGAGAGGTTGGTTTCAAAATCAGCAAACTTCATGTTGAATAGTGAGAATATTTTTTCGCCCATCAGCTACGCGCTTTCATAATCAAATTATAATTAATGAGCTTGCTCAAATTTAAAGTGCTCTTCTTCTTCTGAAATTAAATTAATTCCTGTATTTTTGGCTGCATAAAAATCTATCTTTTCGTTATTCTCGGACTTAAGCTGCAAAATGAGATCGTATTCGTAAAATGCATCTTCATGAACCAGGTATTTTGTGAGCTTCTTCTCCTCGATGTTCCTCTATGATTCGTCAAATTTTTCGAATGAGAAGTTAGGCTTCTGCCTGCTCATATCGAATAACTCGCGATCTATTTTGTCCTTGTCATCGAAATGCTGAGAGTAGTGGACAAACATCGTGTTGATTTCGATGACCTAAGATAGAAACATCCCTATTTCGATCAAATTGCCAGAGTTCGAGTTAATGAACATGCAGTTGCTCCAATTGTAATACTGATCGTTGATGACTTTGAGGTGGCCCTCCAGATGAATTTTGCTCGTCAAGCAGTCATAGGCAAGTTTTAAGTTCATTTCAAGGGGCAGACAGTAGTTATCATGATGCGAGATGATCGTTTTTCGCTCGAAATGGTAAAGTTATTCCCCGCTGTTGCTCAGAAGATTTGGTTCAATCACATTTTCATGAAACTCCCGGTAACACTTCGGGATTAGTGTTGACACCTTTTGACGCTTCACGGATTTGCGTTCAAAACCTAAGATCTTCTTCACATTGTAGCCAATTTCTTCAATAGTCATGAAGGTTTCAGGGCTCAAATCGATCGATAGATATATTTTTTATTCTGCGCTTAGGTGGTGATGCACTTCGGGAAATAGCCAGTACTGCTTTGAGATTTAATTGGCCCCGGACACATCTCGTTCGACAGCCCACAGGTACTCAATATAGCTCATCATGAAATAAGTGCAGAGAACTTTTGTTTTGCTGATTTTTTCTTTCAGTTAGCGGCGCGAAACTAAAAGTTTATCGATGCTTGCCAGCAAAGTACTCTAATTGACTTCATGCTTACCCTCTCTAATAGCTTAAACGACCTTCCAAGTTTGTATGTAGTCTCTGATGCATTTTATCATTTGGCGACTAAGTAGTTATGTCTGCAAAAAGTCTTAAAAATAAAGTGAAGTGTAGATTTCATACTGGCGAAAGATATGGGCCTCGAAATCGGCTTAAAATTTAAGGACCAACAATTGCTGGAACTTCATAAACGGGTAGTTGAATAAGGAAAGTTCTTCCTTAATAATGTTTTTTGCAATTTAAATGTATTTTTTTGTGGTAATAGGCTGCTTGTAAATTTTGAGCATGATTTGAGCCTTGAGGAGGGCTGCAGTGCAGGATTATGAAATTTGAGGGTCAATAATTGATTACATTTTTTAAGCTAGCATCAGAAGCATTGCATCGTTCGAAGCTTTCACAGCAGTTTCACGTTTTTTATTCGAAACATTTGACTTATTTTACTTTGGATTCTATCCTGAGTCCTCTTGATGATTCTTCTCCTGCTTTGAATCCATTATTTCTTCAAGGGTGGCTTAGTAATTCTTATTGTAGGCAACTCCAAACTTGTAGCTGAGTATCTTATAGCAGAACTTCAGTCCTTCAGCATCAGCCTTGATGGTTGACACTTATATTTTGGAAGTTTTGTGGTTTACGATGGTATAAAGCAACTGTGACAACCCTATTGCAAGTAGATGCTGGTAGAAATATTCGACACGTTCGCCCATCCCCATGATGAAGATATTCCTCAAAAAGTACGAAATCGCTAGTAAATAAAATCTCATGTGCAGTTCCTTCGACGATTATTGGCGGGAGACCGAAAATGATTTGCAGAGCATAACCAGTGAAGTAACAACCAACGAAACTATGTGTGCAATCATTTATTGCCCAGGAAACCAGTTGCTTGAGTTTAGAATCAGCACACAGCTCGAAACCATTGCAATATAATGCAAAAGTTTATTACAATTGTGGGTCTCTGCATAGAAGTTGCTAGACGCGAAGTTCATTTCTGATGTTGAGAGCACATCTATAATCATAGAAACTGCTATCAGAGCATAGCACACGATGCTGATTCCAAAATCTTAGCTGCTTCTATTTAATGCAACAATGATTACGATGTATAAAAGCTTAATCACATTGATTTGGCAAGTAGCGCGAAGGGCTAAGTTCAAGACTAAAATGATGAGCATTGATAGTGGGGTTGTTAGGATGTTATACTAGAACATTTGCTGAAGGTTTGGAAGGCTTTAGGAGATTTTTGGCATCGTGATGAAATATAAGAAGATAAACAAAGAAGAGAGAAGGAAATAGATTTCGAGAAATTCAGGATTTTTTGAGGAAGTGATGAATACATTAGTGAAAAGTATCGAGAAAGAAGACCTTGGCTTTGGCGATATTCTTTTCATTTCTATGAATTGTATATAATATTGCGTGAATAGCACATAACTTTTACTTATCAGGTTTAAATACAATTAATGTTTGTCTTGATTATAATTATATAAAGAGTAGATGAAAAGTAATAAAAGGAAAGTCAACTAAACTCAGAAATATTAAGACTCTTTGAATGAATCGCTGCTTAGTGAAAAGGATTCCATCATCAATGCGATGGAAATCGACTCTTCCCAGCAAAAAAAATAAGAACTGAAGTAAACCATCGATGCCAAGGGCAACAAAGGCACAAAAAAAAAGAACAAAAACGAGGAAAAAGACAAAAAGCCATAGAAAGTATGGTCCATTTATAAAAAGTTTTTCAAGTACACTCTAAAGAGGTGGAAGATGGCATTATTCTGTTTGTTTATTGCCATGTTGTCAGGATTAGTGAACAGCCTGTTTCCTTTGATGTTGGGATCGCTTCTCGATATCATTATTCAGTAGACTAACGCTGAAAATTCTGATCAGCAAGAAAAATTCCAAGAGTAACTCAAAAGTGCGATGATTTCTCTTGGGATTCTTACTGCTATTATTGGGGTCGTCTCATTTGCACGATTTTATTACCTACAGAATTTTCAGCAACGGCTGGGCATTGATCTGAAGCAGGAAATATATAGCGTCTTCATTAAGAATGACATTTACTTTTTTGAAGTCAACCAATCTAATGCCCTGGTCAGCAGAATCACGAACGATGTTAATCAGGCTAAATCCGCAATAAGCAACAATCTGACTTTTATGCTCAGGAATTTGGTCTCCATCCTCAGCAGTCTGATTATTCTCATGATAATGAGCTGGAAGCTGACTCTTTTCCTCGTTGCAATGATTCCGATATATATTTATGTGAATTGGGCATATGCAACCAAGGCAAAAAAGTTGATAAAAATTCGACAAGACATTGAAGCTGAGATATCCCAGCATATTGGTTAGAAGTTTCTAGGGATAAGTGTCATTAAATCGTTTGGCACGGAGGACAAGGAAATTGAAAAGTATAACTAATTCACTTAAAACACATTTAAAGTTGAATAGAGTCGCATTCTTTATCAATCTTTCCAGAACTCAATAAGTAGTGTGCTTCCATCTATCGGGGCTCTCTTGGTTTTGGTCTACGCGGGAGTTAAACTTTTGGAGAACAGTCCCTAACTCACTGCAGGAGAGCTAACATCCTTTATTCTCTACTGCAACATCTTATCCTCATCTTCGATGGGAGTCTCCTCGACCTATTCAAATATAATCAATGGCTTATCAGCGATCCAGAAGGTTCTAGAAATGTTGGAGTATAAGCGCCTTATTAATGAAGACATAGGCAAGAAGATTGTCTTAAATGGAGCCATGGAGTTCCGAAATGTTCAGTTTCGATATCCGAACACCCCTCAGCTCATCTTTGAAAATTTAAGTTTCACAATTCGTAAAGGAGAATATGTCGCGTTTATTGGGCAAAGTGGATCCGGAAAATCGACGATTACCAAGCTTATTCAAGGCTTCTATGCGATTGAAGGTGGCAAAATATACTACAACGATGATATTGAAGGAGATTCGCAATAAATCAATATCAAATGTTTAAGATCTCAAATTGGCGTCGTAAACCAAGAAGGGACCATCTTTTCAGGCACCATTGAAGACAATATTACATATGGCCTCGAAAGTTACACTGAATAAGAACTTGAAGAAGCATCTAGAAAGGCGGGCTGTTTATAATTCATCTTAAATCCAGAGTTATTCTCTGAAGGGTTTAAATCACAGGTGGGATAAAGAGGAAATAAAGTCAGTGGAGGGCAGAAACAAAGAATAGCAATTGCTCGCGCATTGATGAAAAAGCCTCAAATCCTCATATTCGATGAGGCAACTTCCGCATTGGATTCCCATAGCGAAACAATTGTTCAAAATTCTATCTAATAGCTGGCCCAAAGCACTAACATTACCATAATCGTAATTGCACATCGGCTGTCGACAGTGATAAACTGCGACCGGCTTTACGTGATGAAGGAAGGCGTGGTAATCGAGTAGGGCACCCACAAGAACTTACTAAAAGAAAAGGGTTATTACTACTCACTAATTAAGAAGCAATTGCATGAGAAGTCGGAGGAGAGCGAAGAAAGTATAACTGCTCCTGAGTGATTAGATCAATAATTTGTCAATCAAACTTGAATATAAGCAAATGATAAATATTTAGCACTAAAAATAAATTGTACTTTACAATTGTCCATGGGTTCAATCGCACTTTGCATGACTATTAATTGAATTTATATCATATCTTACATGAATAAGCTCATTTTCAACAGAGGATTCTTTAATTTTGGGATCTCCAAATTCAAAGATCATATCACGAAGGATGTGCTCTCAAATGTGGCACCGCAGCTTCATCCTCCCCAAGTCGTGAGCACTGAGGAGAGAGAAAAGTTTCGACACGAAAATAAAATAAAATTTAAACGCAACCCTAAGTAGCTGGATTAAGACTGGGTCAGAGATTTCCACAACCGGGTCTACACAGAAAAAGAAGCCATGACTGAGGCATCGAGATGCATGAAGTGTGCTGATAGCCCTTGCCAGAAGGCTTGCTCGACAGGAATCGACATTCGCTCGTTCATTTATCAAATTCAAAACCAAAACTACTATGGGGCTGCAAAAACGATTCTCTCTGACAACCCTCTTGGCCTTTCTTGTGGGGGGTTATGCCCTGTTAGCGAGTTATGTGCATCAACATGCAATGCTTATTGGCTGTAAGGAGGCACAATCGAAATCGGAAAATTGCAAGAATTTGCATGCAAGATCTTCAAAGAAATGAAAGTGAAACAAATCAGGGATCCAGATCTGAAACCCTTGGACTAAAGAGTTGTAAACACCAAAATAGCATTAATTGGAGCAGGTTCTGCGTCGCTTTCTTGTGCTGCGTTTTTAGGGAGGTTAGGGTACAACAATGTGCACATCTATGAGAAAAACGACTACTCTGGAGGCCTCATTAACTCAGAAATTCCCCCCAACCGATCCAACTACGAAGATGTCCAATGGTAATTGAGTATGGTCGAAGAACTTGGGGTGAAAATATTCTATAACAAAGCATTCGGCAAGGATATAACTGAGCAATCCTTAAAGGAAGATGGTTACTAAGTCATCTTTGTCGGTTCGGGGCTAACTTCGCCCAAAACTGAACTCGGAAAGGATGCATACTTGCTTCCAAATGTTTTCTCATCCAAAACATTCCTACCAAACATATGCGAGAATGTCAAGATGTCAAAAAGTCAATAAAAAATATTTAAATTGAAGGGCCATGTTATTGTGCTCGGAATCGGAGATACAGCTTTAGATTGTGCTAGGTCAGCACTAAGAGTCGGCGCTGATCATGTTTCGGTGGTCTTTCGAAGAGGATTCAATGATGCCAGAGCTAATTAGTAAATTCTGCAGCCTGCGACTTACGACAAAATCAATTTCATATCGAATTTAACCCCCAAGTCAGTCATAAAGGACAAGAATATCGCAGTCGGAATGTAGTTCGACCAGTTCTTCGTGAACAATAATGGAGACTATGAGCTAACTGGATAGACAATTAAGTTCAAGTGCGATTACGTAATAAGTGCGTTCGGCTCCAAAAACGAACAGGCCGAAATATAGTCTCTTATTAAGGACGGCAACAAAAAAATATCAATCAATCGGACGACCATGCAGAATCGAGAAAAACCGCATATCTTTGCGGGAGGGGATATCATAGGGACTCAAAATTTAGTAGATGCCGTGAATGATGGAAAGGTTGCGAGTTGGTTCATGCACAAGCACATTGGCAAGAAGTATGGCATAGACTACGGAGATAAACCTGAACTTCCGAGGTTCTTTACAGAAATTGATTTGGTTGATATTTCGACTGAAATGGCTGGCATTAAGTTTAACAATCCGTTTGGGTTGGCTTCTGCTCCTCCGGCTACTTCCTATCCGATGATCCGAAGAGCATTTGAACTAGGGTGGGGATTTTCCTTGACCAAAACATTTGTCCTCGACAAAGATGAAATCGTAAATGTTGCCCCACGCATTTTCAAGGCCACAAACGATCCCCTCAGGAAATAGCCCTCATTCTCAAACATTGAGCTAATTTCATAGAAGAAGGCCCGTTATTGGGTGGAAGGAGCCTTGGAATTGAAAAAGGATTTCCCAGACAAAATAATCATTGGCTCTATCATGGCTTCTTTTGAGCAGAAGGACTGGTAGTAGCTTGCCAAGATGAGTTAGATTGCCAAATTTGATATTCTTGAACTAAACTTGTCCTGCAATCATGGAATGCCTGATAAAGGAATGGGTCGAGCATGCTCGGATGTGCCTGAAGTCGTCGAAGACATCGTCAGGTGGGTCAAAACATACTATTCAGGGCCAGTTTTTGTTAAACTATCCCCAAACTCAACCATCACCTAAAAAATAACGGAATCAACACTCAAAGCAGGAGGAGCAGGTGTATCTGCTACTAACACGATGTATTCATTTATGGACCCTGAGCATAACATGGAGCCTTACCCTGCAGTCGGCCCAAAAAAACAAACTTTCTTCGGAGGAGCATGTGGCTCTGTGCTGAGGCCAATATCTTTAAGAGTTGCAGTAAATATAGCTTGCGATCCTAAATTAGAGAAAGCGTAACTGATGGCGACAGGCGGAATAATTAATGCTCAACACGCTTTATCCTACGCGAAGTTCGGAAGATGTTCAGTGTTTCAAATAGCGTCAGCCGTTCAGTAGCAGGACTTCGGGATTATTGAAGATTTAAATTCAGGATTGAAAGCCCTTCTGTATTTAATGAAGAGAGATGACTTGATAAAGAAAGGATGGAAGGGACAGAGTCCTCCAGTTCACTCAGTCCAGCAATTGAAAAAATTCAAGAACAATTTTGACATGTGGGCGCTTGGATAAAAGCCAACCTCCGTCAAAATTAGCGAGGTTCCGACATTAAAAGATGTTCGAGGGAAAGGCGTGAAATCCATCGAACACATTAATCACATGTCGAATTAGCAAAAATTCCCAGTTATCACAGATGACTTGTGCGTAAATTGTGGAAAATGCTATATGACTTGTTTGGATTCAGGCTATCAAGCAATCACCTTTAATTCGAATACTCACAAACCAGAAATAACGGCTGATTGCACTGGGTGTGGCCTTTGTTTTGCAGTCTGTCCAATCCCTGGAGCACTCTAATATGGCGATCGACCACTTGCGTTTCCTTACTCACCAAATAGAGGCACAGAGTATTTTGTCTGATCGAATATCAAAATAATAGGCATCCCTATTTAACAAAGCATACCATAATACAGAATAAATTATCCATAACACATAAAACTAATACAATTATAATCAATTATAATTATAATTGAGTTTGAAAGAAGAATTTCTGCACAAATCAAGTTATCCAAATCGGAGAGAGATACTATTGCATGAATAAATATTTAATTTTTTAAGGATATTTAAACAAAGATTAATTAACTTAAAATATATCATTCACATACTCCAATTTGTAGCAATGAATCGAAGAGCAGGCACAACAAAGCATGTCAAATAATAAATCTAGTTCATGAACGACGGCGAGGTGGATGACGACTATCTGTAAGATGACTATGACGATTGTACCAATATTTATATGCAGAATAATGGGATATCATCGAGCACGTGGCATTGGTCATGAACATCAATACCAAGAAATCTGCCGAAATCTTATAGTTATGCGGCTTCGATGGAAACGCTGCGATCGACAAAATTACCGAGGAGAACGAAAAAGAAAGGCAGAAAGAAGAAGCCAAGCAAAAGAAAAAGTAAGTGAAACAGAAAAAAATATAATAAGATAAGTAAAAATAGAAGAAGACTGCTGAAACTCATAATCTAGAGAAAAGGACATCCTCCGATTCAGCTTCATACCAAAAGTATGATTAACCGCAGATTTTGAGCAGAAGGAAAACATCACAGATCGTTGAAGAGTATCAGACCACCCATTACAACGAAGATTATCCCAATCTCTAAGTTAAAAAGAAGGTTGAGCCATCCCGCACTCTGAACATCGTCGTGGTTGGACACGTCGACTCAGGAAAATCAACCCTGGTGGGCAAGCTGATGCACATGATTGAGTTGGTCTCCCGGAAGGAAATCCATAAGAATTAAAAGTAGGCAAAAGAAATGGGCAAGTAGTCATTCAAGTATGCATGGATCACTGACGAAACAGAATAAGAAAGGAAGAGGGGCATTACTATCGATGTGGGGGTAAAAAAAATTGTCCTGCAAGATCGCAACATCGTGTTTCTAGATTCTCCAGGTCATCGAGACTTCATCCCGAATATGATTACAGGAGCAGCACAAGCAGATTATGCAATTCTAGTCATCGATGTCACTCATTTCGACTCAACATTTGTGAGTGGAGGCCAGACCAAGGAGCACGCCTACATTGTAAAATCATTGGGAGTGCAGACCATCATAGTTGCAGTAAATAAAATGGACGAAGTCAACTGGAACCCCTAAGCCTTTTAGCTCATCAAAAAGAAGCTCAACTTTTACTTATTTGGTATTGGGTTCCATTAAGATCACATCATATACTTACCAATTAGTGCTTACTATGGGATCAATATCGACCAATCAAAAACCAAGGAGTTGATTTCCAATTAGAAGGTCTACAAAGACACTTTTGTCAATATTCTGCAGTAGCTGCCTTTGCCCATACGGCCGGTGAATAAGCCTTTGAGGATTAACATTACAAACTGTTACGACTCTCCAATGGGCAAGTTGAAAGGACATTGCATTTCAGGTAAAATAGAAGGTGGCATTTTGCATAGAGATGCCAAACTGGTCATCTTGCCCCAAGACTGCCAATGCATCATTAAAGATATACTAATCGGCAACGAAAAAGTAAAAGAGGCAGTTGTAGGAGACAATGTTGATGTGCAGATCAAGTTGATCGATGAGACCTATTTTGAGACGATTCGGCATGGAAACGTACTATCCTCTTTAGAATTGTCTATTCCTGTCACGAAGCATTTCGTCATGGAGGCCATGGCTCTGGAGTTAGATATGCCGATTCTCAAAGGCACTGCTGTGATGGCGTACATCGGCTCCAACAAAACAACAGCCCGCATCACCAAAATAAACTGCAAATACGATCCGAAGACTGGCACCATCATTAAAAGAAACTGCAAAGCCATAAAATCTAATGACTGCATGGAGATCTAAGTTGAAACCGATGACTATGTGTGCGTCGAGAAATTCTCAAACTCCAAGATATTCGGGAGAGTAATTCTCAGGGAAAAGAAGGAAACTCTCTGTGTTGGCACCGTGACACTGATCAAGTGAAGCATAGTATCCTTCATTCATGAAATCAAAGTATTCATCAAATAAATATACATGCAGCAGTATTTTATTCTTATATTTAAATTTGACAATCAAGTATAAATTGCCCTTCAAGTGTATATTTTGGGGTTGGGGTTGGGGTTGGGGTTGGGGTTGGGGTTGGGGTTGGGGTTGGGA